>NC_064285.1:53086361-53111403 GCF_019186545.1 Solanum stenotomum | reverse complement strand
CTTCATTTTGTTGTAATAAACGATTTCTTATCTATATTAATTAAACATGGTGGTAGATGAGATTCTTCTGGTTAGTATTCTTTACGATTAATTGTTTGTATTTGTATATTATTGAAACGTAAAAAAAAAAAAGAACAATGAAACTGTAAATGATGTTTTCTGATTTTGTTTATGTATACTTAGGGCTGGCAAGGGGACTGTGGGACGGGACGAAGGGGGACGCCCTTGGCTGGGATTCGGTCGGGACCGGGATTGGCAAGACAAAAATACGTCCCATCCCGTCCCACTATATATACGGGATGGGATGGTGTTTGGCGGGACGGGACGTGAGATTTTTTATTTTTTTATATGTTTATTTATTTGTATTGAAATTATATGTTATTGAATAACATTTTTAATTTATTTGGTTTTCAATAACATTTTTAGCTAATAAAAAATGCTTAAGTATTCAAATTTCAATTTTTAAATTAAGTATTTTAAAGTAAGTTTAGTATATACATAAATATGTATGTATGTATTAAAATTAAAATGCAAGACAATAGTTGTATAAAAAGACTTGAATAAAGCCTATAAATTTATTCAACTAAAATCTAATTGCAACTTAGAACTTAAAAGTTACAATTTACAAATATTAGTGGAGTAACTAATCTACGCAGCCACCTTCTAGGAAGGGTTCTGTTTCAATAAGTTCTCATATGTAAATCTAATATTTGTTACAAATATTAGATGAGTAACTAATCTACGCAGCCACCTTCTAGGAAGGAATCTGTTTCAATTAGTTCTCAGATGTAATCTAATATTTGTATTCTCCACGAAAATTCAATTCTAATTGTCGTATCATATCGACGGTAACATCCTCCGGTGTTGGCAAACTTGCTAGAAACTCTTGTGCCTCTAATTCATCGTCACTAGATCCAATTACTGCATTATTCCAAGCTTCTTGTTTGGAAGTTAACTTTGGCAAATTATAATTCCTCCTCTCGGCGTTGACCCAGTCTCTAAATAAAACTGATGTTCCAAACTTTCTTCCGCCAATGAATGTCTATGATCGCCAAGTTGAAATTTTTCCGCACTAAAAGCAGCCTCCGATGCAACTGATGAAGCTTGAATAGCTAGAACATCATTAATCATTTTGCTCAGAATTGGAAATGCAGCGCTCCGTCTCCTCCACCATGCTAATATTTCTACATTGCCATCCTCGTCGTCAACTATTTCTAAAGACTGATTAAGATATTCTTCAAAATCATCACGGTTAGTAGAATTAAGACCAAGAAAACCTCACATAAAACTATCAATCCGATCTTTACTCTTAGGATTATAAGTTTGACCAACTTCTCCTTTAGTATTTCCTATAGTTCTATATTTTTCATACAAAATTTTTGCTTCTACTTTTATGCTAGACTTACACATTTTACAAGTTGAAATTTCTTCCGGTAAAATTTCTAAAGTATCATAAAAAGTTTCAACAAGTCCCTGCACACCTCGTAATTTATATTGAGGGTTAAGTAAAGTCGCAGTTAAATAAATTTGAGGAATAAGAAAAAAATATTTTTAAAATTTTTCAATCATACCTTCAATTGCAACTCTAAATTTTTCATTTTTTTTGTATTCAGAAAATTGAATTGTAATAGCACAAATATTTATTAATACTGATGAAATAGTAGGATAATAAATTCCAGAAAACATGGTTGTAGCATAATAAAAAAGTCTTAAAAATTCCAATAGTCCATTAGTTTCTTCCCAATCTTCTTCACAAATTCTATCTAATGGGTTAACATTATGAGCATTAAACACCATTTGTATGGGTCCTTTATATTAGTAAGCAACTGAAAGCATTTCGTAAAAAGAATTCCACCTTGTTTAAATATGTTTTGGAACTTTTCTTGGTGTCATATCACATAGTACACAACGCTCATTAAATTTCCTAATTCTAGCAGGTCTATGAGCATAAAAAATTCATAAAACAACATATTCAATTTTCATACAACCACAATCAAATAATGAAATACCATCTTGTACAACTAAATTTAATAAATGTGCAACACACCTAACATGAAAAACATTAATATCAATTGGACATAATCTAGTTTTTAACATACTAGCAGCGTTTGTATTATTAGATGCATTATCTAATGCGACATACATTACTTTATCTAAAAGCATGTAATAATCCAAAACAGTCAAAATATTTTAACTAAATATGTACCAGTTTTTTTCTCTACACATTCTTTATAACTTAAGATTCTTTTTTGCAAATTCAAGTTATGATCAATCCAATATGCTGTAATAGTTAAATAATCATGTTCATTAACACTACGATCCATTTCCGAAGTTATAGACACTCTACAATCTAATATGCTAAACAAACAACGAAGATATTGACAATGTTTATCTTGATATAAAAAAAATATCAAATTTAACAGTATTTCTTGAAACACCTGTAAAAGAAGGATTATAAGTTTGTTGAATATATTCAATAAAACCGGGATGTGAAGGAAAACTATAAGACAAACCACAAACAGAAATCATCTTAGCTAAATTTTTGCGATCTCTTTCCTTATTATATTTACGTTATGTTAGTGGACCACTGGGGTTAGAAGGATCTAATGTTCCTTGAACCATGTTAGAATCCCCTACCGATTGATTAACATTAATATCAACATCATTAACTTGAATTCCTTTTCTTCTATTGGCTAAAGCTTTATCTTCTTAATATTCAATCGGCATACAAGATAACAAATGTCTATTTAAGCCCCCCATCCCACCTTGACCTCCACCTTGTTTATGTTTAAAAGGTTGCTTACACTTATTACAAATAGCAATAGAGTTTTTCTTATCGAAAGTCATAAATTGCCACACAAAAAAAGTTTTAGGGCGTTGATACTTCACCTTCTCTCTTATAGGAGGTACAAGGGGGGNGGGGGGTCCACAATTTTGCTTTGTTGGATTTGTAGTTTTAGTTGGAACTTCCGTCATTGGACTTGTAGGTGTTTCTTCTAATTCATCTTCTCCCGAATCAACTTCTACTTCTTCACCTGAATTTTCATCAAGATTAGGATTCATATTACCATAATGTCGTTCTAAAATTTCATGATCGAGTTGAACATTTGAATCAATATCATAAGAAGTATCATCAACATAAGTAGAATCATTTGTATTAAATCTAACTCTAGACATTGATTTAGAAGAAGTACCACTACATTTACTTTTATTTTTTTAATTAAAATTAAATAGATTACTAAGGGTGTTTGCTACTTTCTCTTTTCCTTTATCGATATCTTTTTTGCTAGAACTCATATTTAATTAAATGTGAAGTGTAATATAAAAATAATAATAACACAAAAATTAATTGCGAAAAATAAAATATAAATATTATGAAACGAATGTACCAAACGTCTGCGTTAATAGCAGACGTTATAACCAATTCTTGAAGCTTGTAGTTTGTTGTAACTTGTATTTTGGAACTCCAATAATTGATAGCAAATATGTGAATTAATATATATATATACTATGATATAATATGAAAATTAAATGGAATAAAAAATTAAGACTTACGAATGAGAGGATATAGAAAATAGATGAGAGAACAAATGATTTTGTAAGAAATAATGAAGGATAGGGGGTATTTATAATATTAAAAATGGATTAAAGTGTATTTATTATAACTTTAGGGTTTGAATTAAAATTTTAAAAGTAGGGGGTGGTAGGGGGTGTTGGGGAAGTGAAAAGGCTGA
Organism: Solanum stenotomum; assembly: GCF_019186545.1. Lineage (NCBI taxonomy): Eukaryota > Viridiplantae > Streptophyta > Magnoliopsida > Solanales > Solanaceae > Solanum > Solanum stenotomum. The sequence continues at coordinate 53,107,669 of NC_064285.1, read as the reverse complement.
ATAAATCCGTTGGGCCCCCCCACTAGCTTTTGCCCCAACAAATAGAATTCAAAAAAAAAAAAAAAAAAAATCGAGATCCCGTGAAACCGGGCTGGGTTGACCGGGACCAAAGGGTGAACCATCCCCTAACTGGTCCCCTTACCCTAAATCCCCCCAGACCGTGAACAGTAACGGGTCCGGGTCCAGCGAGACGGGTCTTGGCTGGGCGCGGGCCGGGTCGGGCTGACTCGATCCCCCTGCCAGCCCTATGTATACTAGATTTAAGTTGTGATATTTTTGTATGAACATTATTTTGTTCATAATACGTAATCATTTTTGTGAAACTGGAGTTAATGTCGGTACAATTGTGTTTGTTATTTATTTTATTTTGGTTATTTTGTATACTGTTTATACCATGAATTTGTGCAATATTGAATTAATATCTGAATAATTTGAGTAAAAGTGTATGGAATATTAATAGTATTAGCATTGTAAAGTTATGAAATTTGGTATACTGTTATAAGTTGGAATTAATTTGGTGTTCTATTGGCATGATATTTGTATGAATAATCGATGACTATTGAGTAAAAATATGTATGAAAAGTGTGAATAATAATTGTATAAAATTTGAATAGAAATATAACACATGTATTTTTATTTTTGGCATACTATTTATTTAATAAAAGACAATTACTAGTTATAAATTGTATAATTATGTATTCATTTTGGCATGAATCTTGTATGAATCAGTGTTTACTTTTGGCATGAAATAGGTATAGAAAGTATGCATAAAAATGGTATGAAATTCGTATACTGATATAACATATGTATAAAAGTTATTTGTACTTTTGTATCATGTAATGCTGACACAATAATTTATGATGGAACATGAAAATATGCAATTCAAAAAGTGTCGGAGCACAAATTATTGCCACCTGGTTCAAAAAGACTGTAGGGAGACCATAACTTGAACGCTGGAAAGGATTTACTGATTTGAAATTCAAGAGGTCTAAGGTTACGTGCAGTACATGTCGTCGGGTGGGACACAACAAGAAGACATGTTCAAATTACCCTGCTAAAAAAAGACATGATTTATTTTTATTTTTATTTGATTGTTTTATTGTGACAAACTCATGTTTTGATTTATTTATCTTTTAAGTTAATGACTTATATATTCATAACATTTATTATGTGTACTAATTAATTATTTGTGTATTCGATGTTTTTAAAATGTATAGTAAAAAATTAGGTAATCCTGATATGCAATTGATATCAACTGGAAAAATTAAGTCAAATCTTAGTATGAAATTGGTATACATTTGGTATTAAACTGATGTCCCAGTGGTAAAATTGAAAAAACAACATGTAATTGAGATTCCAACGGAAATAATCAACCCAAATTTACTAGTTAATGTTGTATCCAATTAGTTTGGTATGATTTGATATCCCATTGAAAAAAAAATAAAAAAATAACATGTAATTGAGATTTCAACCGAATTAGTCAACTTAAAACTAGTTGATATTGTACCCAATTGGTATACATTCAGTATCTAACTAATATTTGATTGAAAATAATTAAAAAATATGTAATTGAAATTTCAACTAAATTAGTCAGCCTAAAACTAGTTAATTTTGTACTTAATTGTTATACATTTGGTATCAAACTGATATCCCATTGGAAAGATTGAAAAACCTAAGGTTTCAACTGAATTAGTTAACCTAAAACAAGTTAATTTTGTATCCAATTGGTATACATTTGGTATCCAACTGATATCTCATTGGAAAAATTGAAAAACCAACATGTAATTGAGATTTCAACTAAATTAGACAGCCTAAAACAAGTTAATGTTGTATCCAACTGGTATACATTTGGTATCCAACTGGTATCCCATTGGAAAAATTGAAAAAACCAACATGTAATTGAGATTTCAACCAAATTAGACAACCTAAAACAAGTTAATGTTGTATCCAATTGGTATCCAATAGATATCCCACTGAAAAATGAAAAAAATAAAATGTAATTGATATTTCAACCAAATTAGACAATCTAAAACAAGTTAATGTTGTATCCAATTTGTATACACTTGGTATCCAACTTGAAATTTTAGAATAGAGACTAAAATTAAAAATGTATGAAATTGGTATTCAACTAGTATAAATCTGGGAAGAATAAATCTGACAATGTAACTTATATATTATTGACAAAAATTGTAGCAAAAGAAATATACATCATCCAAAATCAAAACAAGTAATAATTAAAGTCTAAACTACAATCAACGATTTCAAAGTTCATTTCCTTGGTCTTGGTGTAGGATAATTGGTCGTATCCTAAGCATGTTCTTTTGCTATGGGGAGTCCACCAAATTTGCTAGCAACCATTCCAGTTACTTCACTCTCACAAATTGTGTCATCAACATTCTTGCTTCTTCCAAACTGCCACATGATTGTGACGTACATTTTACAGTGGTACTTTGCATCAATGTGAATGAGACCCATATCAAAAACTCCATTGCTAATATATTTAGCATAAAGACATGCGTATAGTCCACAATAATTGAAATAACATTGAAAAAAAAATTGAGAAGGAAAGTGAATTACTTATTATGAACAAAACACAATAAGATAGGAATACATACCTTGAACTTGGATCTTGTTGAGGCACATTCTTTATAGATACAACTTTGAGCTTGGATTGAGGCTTGTCAACATATGCAGGTAATTTATTGGGATAAATTTTTAGCCTTTTACCATAAAATCACGTGCTAGCTAAAAACAATGGTATAATTGTGGCAAGTTTATCAACTGCTTTCTCCACATTCGTCGTGTGTAGATCTCCTCCCAACATTCAATCATATACATGTGGAAGAGTTCTGCTGATTTTCTTTTTGAATGAAGAAGACAAACGTTGAAGATGGTGAGAGAGAAAAAAATAGTTCTCTGTAAAAGAGGAACGTGGGGGTGGGGTGTGGGGTTTGCGTGTGGGTAAAAGAGAAAGGTGGTGGTGTGGGTGGGGGGTTGCTGTGTGAAAACTAGAATTTTTTTTTCCTAAAATGGTGTAAGAGATAATGACAATTGATTCTCTAATATTAATGTTATCCCTAAAATGGTGTAAGATATTATGACAATTGATTCTCTAATATTATTGTTATTTCTCTTACTTATTAATTATAATGTAATTATAAAAATAATAACTAATTAATTAAATAAAATAAAATAAATTATAGATTAAAAATAATCTGTTAATACTTGTAATTAAACTATTATAAGTAGTAATATAAAAAAGTACATCTAAAGGCTGTAATATTAAACCTTAAATAGATATGTGACGTAATTTTTCCTATATGTAATATACTATGATGGCATCATTCATTATTTGTGCAAATTTATGTTATGCAATAAATTGTTATAGTATATCAAGATTTCAGAAGTCCCTCATTAAGGATTGATAATTGACTTGGTGAAACAATGGTTGTTCCTCAATTATATCATGATAATATACGAATATACTGTAATGGTACTATTCATCTACCATTGAATGACTTTAAGAAACCTTTTTGATAGCATACTATGATGGTATCATTCAGTACTTGCACAATTTTTCTGAATGTATAGTTGTTCCATTGAATGACTTAGAAAAACCTTTATGATATCATCACCGTGTATATATTTTATGATGATATCATTTATTTGTGCAATTTTTCTGAATGTATAGTTGTTCCTCAATGATACTACAAGGGGTCGTTTGGTAGAGTGTATAAAAATAATGCTAAATATAGTGTATTAGTAATGTTTGCATTAGCAATGTATGTATTAGTTATGATTGTATTAATTATACATAGATTATTTTTATGCATTGTTTGGTTTGATGCATTAAAAATAGCATGCATTGCATAAAAAATTATTTACAAAGATACCCTTCACTATTATGGTAGAAAAGATGTAAAAAAGGGGGTTGAGGGGCAAATGAGTCTTTTATCATGATAATGCATGCATTAAAACCATTGCATTGCTAATACCTAGAAATCCATGGTATTAACAATGCACACCTTAATACACGTATAACTAATGCTTGCATTAGTTATACATTGATTGAAAAAGAGTACCAAACAAGGTACTAATAATACACAAGGCTAATACATGCATTATTTTTCCTAATACACTCTATCAAACGACCCCTTAACAATATCTCATATACACAATTATGGTATCATTGAGGATTTAGAAGTTCCACATTATGGATTAAGGATTGACTTTGTGAAATAGTGATTGTTCCTCAATTATACTTGTTCGCAACAAATTTCCTTATGCGCTGAAAATCGACTGCAAGCAAAATAAATAAAAGAAAAATATTATTTTTATTGATGAATTGTTGTGAGTACAATTCTGTTGTTCTCTTGATTCTCTCTCCTAAGATTCTCCAAGATTCGAGGGCCTTCAGTAGCGTATTTCTTGAAATATTGGATGATGTAGACCTCCTTGTGATGTTGTCGATCTCCGGGAACGTCAAAAAGCGCTTCGTCGTTTCAAGTCGATCTCCGGGAAGAACTCCGTTGATGACTCCTTCGAAGAGCTATGTAGTTGATGGTGTAGCTTCCTCCAATTTCAGAACGCTTGTTGAAGAGTTTTCTTCATCCCCCTAGAATGTCATGTACATCCCCTATTTATAGTTGTAGGGGGTGGACAAGGTTGCATATGATTAGCCAAAGGATGTCATTTTGACACTTGGCATGTTGTGATTGGTTCTTGCATTTGACTGAGACTACCACCTCATTTGGACACGTGGTGGCACCTTGTTGGTCTTGGATGCCTAGTCACCGTGACACGTGGCATGAGTTTGGGCTTCAAGGTGAAATGGACCTTGGATTTGAATTTAATAAGATGGACTTATTTATTTGTAAAGCCCAAATTAATCATTCAGTCCAAATGAACATGGACTTAATCCAAATTTTGTATGAATTTGATCCAATACAATTTATGTGTCTACAAATGCCCCTTACTTCGAGACTTGTCGACGTGTAGGCTTGCCGAAGTTTGGCGACAAGACCTGAAGTATTCATGAATGTGTGTGTGTGTGTTTTTTTTTTCTTTTTTGAGACTTGTCAACGTGTAGGCTTGCCGAATTTGACGATGAATGTTGAAGTCTTTGTGAATGCATTTTCATTTTTTGAGACTTCTCTACGTGTAGTCTTGCCGAATTTGATGACTAGAGTTGAAGTCTTCATGAATGCATTGTTGAGACTTCAAGAGTATTTATTTCTTGTTGTCGTATTATAACTAAGCCACTACAAATGATTTGCTTGTAGTGATCTCAATTTTTTAAACATTCTTGCTCGACAACCACATGAACCCTCTATATTGATTTCAAATAGATGGGTCTAGTGAGTAGTAACATTATTTTTCCGTCTGATCTTCCTTGCAAGGTGTGAAAAAATAACAAGAAGATTGGTTGGATTTTGAAAATAAAAAAGAATATCAACTTTCCTTTATCCAAGTCAATGAAGATATTCTTCTTTCCTTATCTCTTTGGTTCATCCTTCCATATTGGTGTGGCTTCAAAATGGACATGGAATATCTCAACCAAATCAGATTTTCATTTTCTAAATTCACCTTATTAAGCCTTGTGGGAGGATTAGAAATCTTTCACAAGAATCCCTATATAATCCCCTCCAATGCACAAAGAATTTCATCGCACAAAATTCTAGACGCTGCAAAAAAAAAAACAAGTTATCCGAGTGTATTTAACTTTTCAGTTGCAACGTTGCTTTTTTTTATCAAATCCATAGACGTAGCCTCCCTCATATCTCGAAAGAAACTTTAAGCAAAGTACCCTTGCTATTTTCTCAGGTAACTTTGAACCTTGTTTAGCAGTAACCCGTTTTGATGGTTCAGCTTTGCGCGCCTGTAGTGTAAAATCCATATCTAATTGTAGAAAAATCAAAATCGCAAGCCGTTTGGTTTTTTTGAAACTAGAAACATGGCACTACGACATATAGAATATTTGTAGCCAAATTCTTTTTCAATTGCTACAGTTTTGATCTTCAAGTTTGAACCCGTTTCTGATTGACAGATTTGCGCGTCCATAGTGTAAAATTCATTTCTAATTGTAGGAAAATCGAAATAGCAAGCCGTTTGATTTTTCCGAAACTAGAAACATGGAGCTACGACATATAAAATATTTGTAGCCAAATTCTTTGTCAATTGCTACAGTTTTAATTTTCAAGGTTGAACTCATTTCTGATGGTCAGATCTTTTTGTCTTTTGATTACTCCGATCGTGTTTTCGCCAATGTACCTCCTATTTTTTTCCAGAGCCACATTGTGCAATCTTGATTTCCAGCAGCGACAATGGATTTTAGTAACCGAGATGTGCCATACCCTTGCCTTGAAATCGTGGAGAACAAGCAATATTCGCGCGCCAAAGTTCTCACCTTGAAAGTTCATCCTCCGGTGATCGGCGCCTTCCCACTTATTAGAAAGATGCTGGACACTTCTCATCATCTCCCAGATTGGTCGTCAACAGAAACGAAGGATGTTACGGACAGTTTCTCCGGTAATGTCACAACTGAAAAAGTTCTCCTCTTGAGGTCTTCCACTCATCAAAACATTGGTGTTGCCATCCCTCCTCGTCGTGATGAACATCTTAGCAGTTGGCGTGTTCCTTCTTCTGGGTTTGGTGAGGTTCGCTATACGTCTGGCTATTGGGAGTGGGTAGAGGATGTGCTTGCCCGCTGCAAGGAGACTTTGGATAACATCAAGACTTATGATGCTATCTTTGCTTCAATGTTCACATAGGATCACAACGAAAATGTTCTCCAGGCCTTTTGCGAGAATTGGCGTCCATCCAATAATACAGTCTCTACCTTCATCGGAGAGTTGTCTATTTCTTTATGGGATTTGAGAACCATTGGAGGTCTTCCTGTTCATGGCAACTTTTATGATGAAGTTATACCCTCAGCAAAGGAGTTGACACATGTGGATGATCAAGGGGAGTCTTTTCTCCCAAGAAGTTGTTCCTTCTTGTTTTCAGTGTTCTACCGACTTACCAAAGGTGCCATCGACGAAGTCTCTTTTCGAGAATGGACAAAGTTTTGGTTTAGAGGGCTGAGAAAATATGCCGAGCCTTCACCAAGGACGTCTAAGAATTGCACAAAACCAAGGATGAATCATGATCCTTTTGGAAATATTGACATGAGCTTTTTGCCTCGAATCAAAGAAGAGAATGCTCCTTTTGTCGAGATAGGCGTAGAAGAATCATTCAGAGATGAGACTCATCTGGCGGCTTTTCTCGCATGTTGGCTTTGCAAGTTTGTTCTTCCTAACAGGAAAGCTGATTGTATTCGTGCTAGTGTCTTCAAAGTCGCAAGCTTGATGGCTCATGGAGAAATATTTTCTTTGGCGGTTCCGGTCCTAGCAAGCATCTATCGCTGCCTCAGGGATATATCCACTTCTTCAAACTTGGGTGCTTGCAATACAGTACTTCCCCTCCATTATGTATATGGATAGATAGGTGAGTATTTTGAGACCTACTTCCGTGTTACCCGTCCTCAACGAGGTGTGAGAATGTGGCAGATTTATGGAGAAAAGATGGCGAAATATTTTGACCTTGTTGACGCTCGCAAGTTATTTCAACAAGTGAATGTGCATGACCTCCACAATCCGGCCATGCTACAAGGAAAGGAGCTGCATATTGATGATAGTGGAAAATTGTCCACTTCCTGGAGCGATTTCCTTATAGGCCTTCATTGTCACTTTGAGGCTGGATGATGAACTGATTGTGGAGCCTTATAGCCCTCACCAATTTAGTCGACAATTTGGATATTGTCAAGACGTTCCTGGTGCACTCATAGAACACCATTATGATGGTTCACTGCTAGCTTTGGTGCAACTATGGAATTTATGTGTTCATCTTGGGAGCTCTTCGAAGATCATCATACCGATGCGTCCGTCCAATAAGGGGTCTTTAATGACTCGTGAGTATTCAGAGTGGTGGCCATCCCATCGAGTGATTCTGCTAAGGCGAAGTACCCACATAATTTTGAGAGGTCCAAAAAAAGATGATGTTTCTTTACCAACCAAAGGAGAACAACTTCAAGAAAAGCTTCCTCACTCTTTAAAGTCCTAGGTGACACCAAATATCCCTCTGCAATCTGTCAGAGTTGATTCCAAGTCTAAAAGTTCGAAGGGAAAGGCTACACATGTGGATAACGGAGTTAAGGGTCCTTTACAAACTCCCAAGGCTGCCAGCCTCACTGATAAAGAGGTGATCGATGTAACTCTCTAGAGGAAGAAACCTTCCAGCTCATCGGAGAAAGGTGTTGTAAAGTCACTCAGCATTGCACCATCTTGTAGCAACACGTCAAAAACGTCTATTTCACTCCATGAGATTGACATTAGTACTAGTGCAGCCTCTAGCTCCAGTGAGAGCAATGTTAGCCAAGAGTTACACTGGAAACGTTTGAAGAAAAAGCCTAAGGACTTGAACACTCAACAATGCGAGTTCGCTGAATTGGATTCCATTAGTATTGATACTGCAATCTTTGAAGATGGTGTTGCTGGTTCTACAATGCCCTTGACAGAATTGACACATTAGGTAAAATTCATCTCTTGAATATTTCTCTAAACTTGCCTTCCCTTTTTTTTTTTAATCATTAGATATTAATTTATTTTTTTTAATTATCCAGTTGGGTCTTGGGGACATCCCTAGCGACGTAGATGTATTTGAAGATTGTATCACAAGCTCGAATTCCCTCAATGTGGCGAAAAATCCTCACCTCCCTCTTGTCGAAGTTAAGAGTCAAGCTGCAAATGAGATTCAACTGTCAAAGCCGACGGTCCCTTTTTCTGAAAAGGTTGAAACTTCTCAAAATATCTCAACTACTAATGTGGAGGTTGTTGAAACTTCTCAAATTGGTTGTTCAGATTTTTCCAGGGATTTGGTCCGCCCTTTGCTGGGAATTGCCTCTAATTTTGAACCACAAAAGACTATTTCCAGCTTCAACTTATCTTACATTTCTGGAATGTGGCGTACCTTATGTGAGTGTATTACTCAATTCTCTGTTGAATCTTCAGAGAACCTCAAAGAGTTGGAGGCAGGTGTTGCCATGATTCTTAAAGGGCTTCGAGAAGTTAATATCATCAATCTTTCCCCTTTAGAGGTTCTTCTTGAAGATTTTTTCAAGAAACATAGAGATTACGATGCTGCAAGGCTGTCCACTTCTCAAAAGATAACAAAGGATTCTCATCAAGAGTTGCTTTTTGCTGCACAACAATGTCTTGATACCGCAAATGAGGAGAGGATCGATATGGACAAACGGTTGGAAGAACTTCAAAAGGTCCTTGCAAAAGCTGAAAAAGAGCTAAAAGTGTGGACTTCAAAGAAGAAGAAAACCATCTCACTTATTGAAAATCATCAAAAGAGGCTGTCTAAAAATCAAGAGACTATCACTAACCGTGAAGATGAAATTCATGCCATAGAGAAAATCATTTTCTTATCGGAAACAGAAATAAAAGAACTAGCTAAGCTAAAGGAGGAGACTGAGACAAGTCGTCACCAAATCCTTAGTCATGAGCTTTTCCCTTAGTCTTCTTCTTGCATAAGGATATTCTCTTCCATTTTCTTGTTCTATTGTGTATCTTTTTCTTTTTTTTTTGTCTTGTTTGTTTTCTGGAACATTGCTATGATGTAGTGACAACCCTTCTTGAATGAATAAAAGTGTTATCTTTTTTCTTCGTAAATGCCTTCTTTTATTTCTCTATTTCAAACGATTGTCGTGTGATTTGTAACTTGCTCTATATTACGGACAACTTTCCCCAAGATTTCAGCTTTGAGCTCTTATGTTTGAAATTCAGTAACTCGTAGTAGGAACATTCAAATAGCGAGTGTGTCATTTCATTGGAAAGATAACTCACACCAATACAATATATGTGAAACTCATGACCGAAAGATTTCCAGGTTACTACGACTATTATTCCAAAGTTAGCTCGAATGCTGCCTTGATCGACTTTTCAGCTTTGAGCACCTGCAGTAGGAAACCAATAACTCGATGTGGGAGCATCGAAATAACATGACTCTTCTTTCTTTGGAAGCATAACTCATAGAAATACAACATATGTAAAAATCATGGCTAAAAGATCTCCAGATTAGTATAGATGTATTTTTCAAGTCAACTTAAATTCTACCTCGCTCAACTCTTCAGCTTCGAGCGACTTTGGGAGAAAATCTATAACTCGGCGTAGGAGCCTCGAAATGATGCGATTCTTGTTCCTTTGGAAGCATAACTCATAGACGTACAACATTTATAAAAATCACATCCTAAAGCTTTCGAGATTAGTACAGATATATTTTCAAAGTTAGCTCGAATTCTGTCTCCCTGAACTCTTCAGCTTTGAGCAATTTTGGGAGAAAATCAATAGCTCGGCGTAGGAGCCTTGAAATGATGTGATACTTATTCCGTTGAAAGCATAACTCATAGACGTACAACATATGTAAAAATCACAGCCAAAAGATTTCCAGATTAGCACAGATATATTTTCAAAGTCAGCTCAAATTCTGCCTCGCTAAACTCTTCAGCTTTGAACAACTTTGGGAGAAAGTCAACAATTCGGTGTAGGAGCCTCAGAATGATGCGATCCTTTTTCCGTGGGAAGCATAACTTATAGAAATACAACATTTATAAAAATCATGGTCAAAAGATCTCCAGATTTATACAAATATATTTTCGAAGTTAGCTTGAATTCTGAAACTATGTGATTCTTATTTCATTTTGAGGAGCGCATCTTCGGTGTGAAATCCAAAATTCATTGTAAGAGTGGTGACAGCATGAGCTTCTTATTTCATTTTGACGAGCGCATTAGGCAAAACACTATTTATTGAAGTTACAACAAAATTCATTCCAAATTGATGAGAATAAATTTTTCAAGTTGACTATACGCCCAAAATGCCATTTCCTCAACTTTGTGCGCTCTTGACAACAACAAAAGATTGTCTCTTGAACTTGGAGTGTTCACATCATGATCTTTGTGGCTATACCATTTCAACAGAGAGCTTTGATCCGAAGAGTATCCCGATTTGATGTTATAGGTAAAGATGCCCCTAATTTTGAGTAACTTACTGAAGCATCAGTGAATTATGCAAAATTATCTCCACCATAAGCAAAAAACTCAAGTAGAATCGCAAGTCGCTTGATCCAATGAATTCCTCGGCCTGTCACATATCAATGATTCAAATCAAAATTCCTTTGAATTGATCAGATTAATACCCGAAGTTGACTTCCAAATTTAGCATGCTTGATATGCAACTTTGAACGATCACAGTTGAAGATCCATGACTCGATGTAGGAGTCTCAGTATTACTTGCTTCTTCTTTTGTTGCGGAGAGGGATTCAAGAACTTCAATGTGTGTAACAATGATGATCAAGATCTTTATGAATTCCCACTAATAGGCCTTTGAAATGCTCAGATCAACTCCAAAATATAATATATATTTTTTTCAGCTTTGAGTGGCCGTGAAGAAAATTCACAAGTTAGCAAAGAAATATCTGAATCACGAGCCGATTTTCACGTTGGGAAGTAGGCTCCAAAAATCTTCTCCTTTGCTCATTTGTGACGCATTTGAACTCATGTGCTAGCTACAAAAATTTAAAGAGCTACTGTGATAATCACGCAAGGCCACCAAACTTTTTTTTTTAATTTTTACTCATTTGACTAAGCTTAGAGTGATTACTCCAAGCGCCTACGTACCTCGGTGAAGAGGATCAAGTCATATCGTAGTTCAGGATGATGAGTTTTATTATTATTATTATTATTATTATTATTATTATTATTATTTTGTTTTTATTTTGGGCCATACACAGTTTATACTCTTGCGGCCCAGGAGTAACATGCAGTTTATGCTCATACCTTAAGGAGCGTAGCCAACCTTCATGGGAAGTATTGCTTCAGAAACTTGGCGTTGATTGGACCAACTCTTACACCATCTTGGTCTACAATTTTATAAGCGCCTCTTGAGTATGCTTCCTTCACAACATACGGCCCATCCCATTTCGATGTAAATTTGTCACCGATGCGTTTGTTGAGGATTATGGGTTTCCGGACTGGTAAGATCAAGTCTCCCACTTGAAATGATTGAGGTCTCACCTTCTTGTTGAATGCTCTTGCAAGTCGAGCTTGATAACACTCCAACCTTTGTTGTGCTTCCAATCTCTTTTCATCCAATGCCTCCAACTCTGCTAGACGAAGTTGAGCATTACTTTCAGTTGTGAGTCCCTCTTGGATTGCTATTCGCAATGATGAAATTTGCTTCTCCAATGGAAGGACTGCTTCTATGCCATACACCAATGAAAACGGAGTCGCTTGCATAGCTGTTCTAAAGGTTGTACGATATGCCCACAAAGCTTCACCAATTCTCTCATGTCAGTCCCTTTTATTCTTTGCAACTACTTTCTTCAACAGGTTACCAAATGTCTTGTTAAAAGCTTCAGCAAGACCATTGGCAGGTGCATTGTACATTGAAGCCTTATGTTTCTTAAAACTGAACTTCTCGCACAAGCTACTCATGAGTTTATTGTTGAAGGGTGTTCCATTATCAGTAACTATACATCTTGGTATGCCATATCTAAAAATTATGTTTGATTTGATAAAATCAACAACATTTTCCTTCTTTACCTCTTTTAATGGTACAACTTCAGCCCATCTAGAGAAATAGTCAGTGGCAGCCAAGATATACATTTGTCCTTTTGATGACTTTGGAAGAGGTCCAACAACATCAAGTCCCCATGCATCGAAGGGCCATGAGGCTACAGTCGGATGCAAAGCCTCTTGAGATTGATGGATGTAATTAGCATGGAATTGACACGCTTGACACTTTTTTGCATGCCCTAAGCAGTTCATCACCATTGTTGGCCAATAGTAGCCCATCCTCTTGATGCGGAAATGAAGTTTAGGCCCTGATTGGTGTGCTCCACATGTGCTAGAATGTGCCTCGTCCATTATTTGTTGAGCTTTTTCTTTGTCAAGACACCACAAGAATAGTCCCTTATAAGAACGACGAAATAGTATCCCATCGTGAAAGATGAATCGTGGTGCTCTTCTCTTAATGTCTGCTCTTATTCGTGGATCCTCAGGCAGTCTTCCGTGTTCAAGATACTCAACCAGTGGTTTTCTCCAATCTTCTTCTTCAACCACTCGAACTGATATATGATGGCTTTCATCAATTTGAAGATCAAGCCGACCAGGAATAACCCATCGATGACATACACGCACCTTTGTTGTCTCATTTTCTCCGAGTGACATTGTTGTAGCCAAGTTAGCCAAAGCATCTGCCATGCGATTTTCTTCTCTTGGGACGTGATTTAAGAACACTTGATCAAACCTTTCAAGTAAGAAAGTAGCATATTGGTGATATGACAAAAGATCTTCCTTCTTTACCTTGCAACTCCCCGATAGTTGATTAATGATCAATTGAGAGTCACCGTAGACATCCAATTGAGGAATCTTCATATCTAATGCCATTTCAAGGCCCACAATCAAAGCTTGGTACTCTGCGGCATTGTTGGAACAGGTTTCACCTAGAACAAATGAAAATGGTAAGATTAGTTGTTCTGGAGATATCAACACGACTCACGCCCCTGCACCATCTCGATGTGCAGATCCATCAAAGAACATTGTCCATGATGGCAGCTCTTCCGTAAGAAATGCATCTTCATTAGGGAACTCAGCTGAAGTTTTCCATTTTCCCGAAAGAGGGTGATCAACAAGGAAATTAGCAAGTGCTTGCCCCTTCACAGCCTTTTGAGGTGTGTAAATGATCTCATATTGATTAAACAATATAGACCATCTTGCTAGACGTCCAGAGAGAACTGGTCGAGTCATTACGAACTTTACAGGATCAGCCTGAGAAATTAGCTTGATAGTGTACGCTTCAAAATAATGCCTCAATTTTCTTATCGCATAAAGCAATGCTAAACACATCTTTTCAATGGGAGTATAATTCAACCCAGCTCCTATCAAGGTCCGACTCAGATAGTACAATGCTTGTTCCTTCTTAGCTTCATTCTCTTGAGCAAGAAGTGCCCCAAGTGATCGCTCTTGCGATGCAATGTACAGTATCAATAGCTTTCCAAGAGTTGGTGCCCCTAATATAGGCGAATTCACCAAGTATCTCTTGATGCTTTCAAAGGCATTTCGACATGATTGGTCCCAGTGGAAAGGAGCATCTTTCTTCATTAAATGGTTGAAAGGTTGACATCGTCCAACCAGGTTAGAAATGAATCTCTGAATGAATGCCAAATTTCCTTGTAGACTACGGAGGTCTCTCAAGTTTTTTTGGCTCAGGCATTTTTTGGATGGCATCAATCTTTGCGGGATCAACTTCAATTCCATGGTGACGAACAATGAAACCAAGAAACTTTCCTGAGGTAACCCCAAATGCGCATTTGAGTGGATTCATCTTCAAGTCAAATTTCCTTAACCTTTCAAAAATAATTCGAAGGTCTTCAAGATGGTGCTCCATTTGCTTCGTCTTTACCACCAAGTCATCGATGTAACATTCCACCCTCTTATGAAGCATGTCATCAAATATGTTTTGCATTGCACGTTGATAGGTGGCCCCAACATTCTTTAGACCAAAGGGCATCACTTTGTAACAATAAATTCCTTTTGGAGTTCGGAAGGCAGTGTATTCTTCATCTTTTGGAGACATTCTGATTTGATTATATCCAGAAGATCCATCCATAAATGACATAGCTTCATGCCCGATTGTAGCATCAACCATGAGCCCAATGATTGGCAGAGGGAAGTCATCTTTTGGACATGCCTTGTTCAAATCTCGAAAATCAACGCAGACACGTATTTGACCATTCTTCTTCTTAACAGGTACAATATTTGAGATCCACAACGGCTACTTCACTTCTAGAATAAATCCTGCTTCGATGAGCTTGTTGACCTCCGTTTCAATTTGTGTTACCAACTCAGGACGAAACACTCGTTGTGATTGTTTTATAGGACGTGTTCCCTTTTTTATCCCCAAATGATGAATAGCTATCCTGGGACTAAGGCCCGGCATTTCTCTCTACGACCAAGCAAAAAGGTCTTTGAACTCAACCAATAACTTGAAATATTTCCTTTCTTTTTCTGGTGTAAGAAGTGCACTAATGAAGATTGGACGCGGCTCTTCTAGAGTGCCTAGATTTAGTTCCTTGAGGTCGTCTACGGTTGATTGTATGCCATCCTCCAGTTGAGGGGGAGCCTCTTGGACACCATCATATGTATCATCAATGTCTGGACCTTCTTCCATTGTTATGTGATAGGATGATTCTATCAAGTTTGAATCTTCCATCTGACTTTCTATTGTGACGGTTTCATCTTCCTCCTTATTAGTTTCTTAATGAAATTGGTTGGTGACAACAATTGTGCTTCTTTTCACCCTCAAAGAACCATCGGTGGTGATTGACAATACAATCTTTCTCTTCATATGTGATGGGAAAACACTATGAATCTTTTTGTCATCAGTTATATCACAAGAATCTTGATTTTCATGCTCCAGCAACCTTCGTTCGGATAATGACTTTCTTTTGGTTCCCAAGCGATTAAATACAGAAGTTTTTGAGGTGGTGGCATATTCGTCCACTTGTTTAGAGGATCCTTTTTCATCCTTGCAGCTCAATTTTTCAAATGCAGAGAGACGGGGTGTCAATCTTCTAATGAGTTCAAACACCAAAGCCCGTTGTGGTGTTTTACCCTCCTTAGATTCCTTCGTCTTCTCTATAGAGATATAGTGAGATGAAGTTATTTCTTTCCCCTTCTTAGATGAAATCCGAAGAGGCTCCGGCAAGCTGAATCCTAACCCAAACTTAGGAGTGGCGACATAATATCCTTTTTCTCTCAACCGCATTTGAGACTTTGTAAGCCCATGTATCTTTTCACCGGTGACTTCCTCCATGAGTTCTCCTAACTTTATTGGATTTGAGAAGTTGTAACCTAATTTTTCAAATAATGTGAAGACCTTTTGATCAAAGTTCCCTTTTATCTGACCAACTTGGGTATTTCCTTTGGAAGGCTCCAAAGTGAAAGATGGGACTTGTGCAACTGGGACAATCATTTTCTCCTTCNGAAACACTCGTTGTGACTGTTTTATAGGACGTGTTCCTTTTTTTATCCCCAAATGATGAATAGCTATCCTGGGACTAAGGCCCGACATTTCTCTGTACGACCAAGCAAAAACGTCTTTGAACTCAACCAATAACTTGAAATATTTCCTTTCTTCTTCTGGTGTAAGAAGTGCACTAATGAAGATTGGACGCGGCTCTTCTAGAGTGCCTAGATTTAGTTCCTTGAGGTCGTCTACGGTTGATTGTACGCCATCCTCCAGTTGAGGGGGAGCCTCTTGGACATCATCATTTGTATCATCAATGTCTGGACCTTCTTCCATTGTTATGTGATAGGATGATTCTGTCAGGTTTGAATCTTCCATCTAACTTTCCACTGTGACGGTTTCATCTTCCTCCTTATTAGTTTCTTCATGAAATTGGTTGGTGACAACAATTGTGCTTCTTTTCACCCTCAAAGAACCATCGGTAGTGATTGACAATACAATCTTTCTCTTCATACGTGATGGGAAAACACTATGAATCTCTTTGTCATCAGTTATATCACAAGAATCTTGATTTTCATGCTCTAGCAACCTTCGTTCGGATAATGACTTTCTTTTGGTTCCCAAACGATGAAATACAGAAGTCTTTGAGGTGGTGGCATATTCGTCCACTTGTTTAGAGGATCCTCTTTCATCCTTGCAGCTCAATCTTTCAAATGCAGAGACACGGGGTGTTAATCTTCCAATGCGTTCAAACACCGAAGCCCATTGTGGTGTTTTACCCTCCTTAGATTCCTTCGTCTTCTCTATAGAGATATAGTGAGATGAAGTTATTTCTTTCCCTTTCTTAGATGAAATCCGAAGAGGCTCCGGCAAGTTGAATCCTAACCCAAACTTAGGAGTGGCGACATAATATCTTTTTTCTCTCAACCGCGTTTGAGACTTTGTAAGCTCATGTATCTTTTCACCGGTGACTTCCTCCGTGAGTTCTCCTAACTTTGTTGGATTTGAGAAGTTGTAACCTGATTTTTCAAATAATGTGAAGACATTTTGATCAAAGTTCCCTTTTATCTTACCAACTTGGGTATTTCCTTTGGAAAGCTCCAAAGTGAAAGATGGGACTTGTGCAACTGGGACAATCATTTTCTCCTTCAAATCTTGGAATGTTGTGTGACTCAATTCTTTCCTCGGTGGGTGAACTTGTTGAGTACATTCCTGTAGCAGTGGTTGTCCCTTTTTTCGACGTTCACGTGGAATATAGCGAAAAATTAGTTGCTCATCATCAACACTGGCCTGCATGTCTCCTTTAGACGGTGAAAGATTAATGGAAACCTCTTCCGTTCTCTTCTTAGATATCTTGATAGCGGCCCATTGAACTTTACTATCTTCGAGATCGATCGAGTCGGCTTCTGCATGTTTCTCTATATTTGATTTTCCAGAATCTAAATAGAATTTTGCATCTGCAAAATATGACTCCGTCTCAGTGAAAGGATTGATGTCTGCATCAATTTTGACTACTTCACCATCTTTCATATACTTTATGCATTGATGCAAAGTAGATGGCACCACTCCATTTTCATGAACCCAAGGACGTCCGAGCAACAAGTTGTATGATGTTTTGGCATCTATGATATGAATCAAAGTGTTTGATTTCACGTCGCCAATGGACAGTCCTACACGAATCTTTCCTATGGATCGTTGTCCTCCTTGATTGAAACCTTGGATCATTAGGTTACTTTTGGACAATTCATCAATAGAGATACCAAGTTTTTTCAGAATAACTTTTGGCATGATATTGATTGCCGAACCACCATCGATTAGTATGCGATTGAGATAATGCTCCTGAATAGATCCTACAACAAACAAGGGTCTATTATGTAGCTTAGACCCTAACAACAAGTCATCATCTGTGAAGGCGATTGTAGCACAACATGGGGTAACTTTTTCATCTGTTTGATGTTCTTGTGTTATTGTTAGATTACGCTCACATTTGCTTCCCTTTGTTTCGTCTGTGCTAGAAATAACATGTGTTGCACCAATTTGACTACCACAAAAGAATTTTTCAGGAAAGAATTCATCCAATGTAATGGGGCTTCGAACCTTCTGTGATGAAGAACCATTGATCTTTTGGCTAGTACAAGGCTTGACGTTTTTTGATGGTTGCAGTTAATTCACATCACTCATTGTTGCTCTTGTCTTAGGAAGTCGTATCCTAAAGACTGCTTGATGTCTCCACTTCTTATGAGTAACCAAAGTCCAACCATCAGCTTCATTTTCTTTGTGGTTGTCTATCTCCAGTGAACCCTCAAGAGTTTTTCTTGGAAAATCAACTTCAATAGGCGTTAAACTTCCAAATTGCAAGAAAGTGGACCTTGAGCACTTCTTTTGATTTGGTGCTACACTAGCATGATTTGCCTCCGCTGTTTCATCCTGGTCAATGATGATTTTTTCCTCACTTACCAACATCATGATTTTCTCCTTCAAGATAAAGCATTTGCTCGTCGGGTGGCCAAGGACACGATGGAACTTGCAGTATCTAGGATCACCAACCTTATTGATTTCTTCAGGCCTCTTTGATTCAGGAAGATCAATAACTTTCTTAGCTAGTAATTCATCAAGAATCATAGGTACATTTGAATCTGTAAATGGGTAGACCTTTGCCTCTAACTCCTTCAAGGTCGGGCGTCACCTCTCCTCCTTTGGATATTGACTTGGGGCTTCCTCCTCTTTTAGTTTACTCTTGGTGGTGACTTTTACAAAAGTTGCTTTCACCGCCATAGATTCCTTAGTCTAGATCTTTGAGGTCATACCTTTCTTGAACTCATTTTCCTTTGTCAGATCAGCAAAAGGAGATGCCTTCCCATGACTTGCGATGCTCAACTCCATGTCATGCGCTCGTGTAGCAAGTTCCTCAAAAGTTCACGATTTGATTCCTTGTAGTATGTATAGAAGTCCCCAATGCATACCCTGAATGCACATTTCCACAACAAATATTTCAGAAAGACGATCTTTGCAGTCCAGACTCAACGATCTCCAACGATTGATGTAATCCACCACAGGCTCATCCTTTCTTTGCTTAGTACCGGTCAACTCTATCAAGTTTACAGTTCGGCGAGTACTGTAGAAACGATTGAGGAATTCCTTCTTGAGCTGCTCCCAACTATCAATAAACTCGTGTTCCAGGTCGATATACCAGTCGAATGCATTCCCTTTCAGCGAACGAACAAACTGTTTTACCAAAGGTCACCATGCGTTCCAGTATTGCTACAAGTTTCAACAAAGTGAGCGATATGTTGCCTTGGGTTACCCTTGCCATCAAATTGTTGTAGCTTTGGTGGTTGATAGTTTGTTGGCATTGATAGACAATCAATCCGTCTGGTATATGGCTTGGAGTAATACAAGGAACTTTGTGGCGTTCCGCCATATTGAGCCCTGATAGTGTTTGTTATCATGTCTTGCAACTGTTGGACAGATAGTGCAGCAACTGAAGCAGATTGTTTCTCCTTTTGAAATTTTGACGTTGATAGAGATTCCTTAACGTCCTTGTTTTGTTGATCAAAACCAGATGGACAAGTGGGGACATGACTTGACTCTCCAGGTGTGAAGGCCTCAAACTTGTTCATAAGTTGAGCAATATGAAGATTTTTGTCATCAACGGATTTCTTCAAGGCCTCAATGGCTTGCTCCATCATCACAAACTTCTTGTCCATGTCAGTTGAGTCAGCCATCAAAGCATTGACATTCATTGAAGTTGGAGCATCCATTGAATGTTTAGATTCACCAAAGTTGGAGCCAATTTGAGATAATTCTTCAAAGAACACAGACGTAAGATTTCCCCTAGGTGTTGCACTTACGACCATCATATGAGAGTTGTTATTTTTCATCGCCTCTAAAGAAGTGAAGTATTCAAATCCATCTAGCCCACTCTTCTTGAACTTACACCGAGTAATCGGGCCAACATGACTGAGATCAGCAGATACGACATCAGTAGAGTCCTTGTATGAAAATTCTCTACTCTTTCTGAAGGCTATTGCAGTAGTTGCCTTTGTAGTTTCTGATTTGCAAGAGAAAGAGATGAAAAGCAGAATTGGTCCCACTGGGCGTGCCAAATTTGTTCGCAACAAATTTCCTTATGCGTTGAAAATTGATTACAATCAAAATAAATAAAAGAAAAATGTTATTTTTATTGATGAATCGTTGTGAATACAATTCTGTTGTTCTCTTGATTCTCTCTCCTAAGATTCTCCAAGATTCGAGGGCCTTCAGTAGCGTATTTCTTGAAATATTGGATGATGTAGACCTCCTTGTGATGTTGTCGATCTCCGGGAACGTCAAAAAGCGCTTCGTCGTTTCAAGTCGATCTCCGAGAAGAACTCCGTTGATGACTCCTTCAAAAAGCTATGTAGTTGATGGTGTAACTTCCTCCAATTGCAGAATGCTTGTTGAAGGGTTTTCTTCATCCCCCTAGAATGTCATGTGCATCCCCTATTTATAGTTGTAGGGGGTGGACAAGGTTGCATATGATTAGCCAAAGGATGTCATTTTGACACTTGGCAATGTTGTGATTAGTTCTTGCATTTGATTGGGACTACCACCTCATTTGGACACGTGGCGTCACCTTGTTGGTCTTGGATGCCTAGTCACCATGACACGTGGCATGAGTTTGGGCTTCAAGGTGAAATGGACCTTAAATTTGAATTTAATAAGATGGACTTATTTATTTGTAAAGCCCAAATTAATCATTCAGCCCAAATGAACATGGACTTAATTCAAATTTTGAATGAATTTGATCCAATACAATTTATGTGTCTACAATACTATTTCAATATCATGATAATATATGAATATACTGTGATAGTATATCATTCATATACCATCAAATGACTTAGAAAACCTTTATGATATCATCATAATATATATAGTATATGTGAAATTTCCCCTGAATGTATGATTATTCCTCAATGTGTACGTGCTTGACACAACAAATAAAGAGGCTGATCATGCTGTGTTGCTAAAGGTTAAATATCTACTTCAGAATGTCCATGGTGAGTCCTGACCTTGTGTCGTAATTGAAATAACTATTCAAGAGGTAACTTACTCCATCATTTGTTGGGTAGTTGACATTTGCCCATTAGCACCTAAGTCCTCAAGAATAGTACTAACAAAGACGTTTTTCATGTTCCACGAGAGCAAAAAAATAAATTCTTAAAAATGAACTTAATTCATGAAAGTTGTTTACTAAG
>NC_064285.1:53069599-53085856 GCF_019186545.1 Solanum stenotomum | reverse complement strand
TTATTATTATTATTATTATTATTATTATTATTATTATTATTATTATTATTATTATTATTATTATTATTATTATTATTATTATTGTATTTTCATAAAACCACTCATAGCCTTCGTTCTGCTAATGGGAGCAAAATGAATATTGAATTTAAATTAACCAAAGCTTTTATATGTAAAGGGAAAAGTTGTGTCCCTCAAAGTTTTGTTTTAGTAAAAAATATCACTAATCAAATTATTTTGGGTGTACCTTTTATAAATGATATATTCCCACTCACTCATTGGGATAATAATAAAATTATTGGGACTTGGAATAACAAACCGTTTATATTAGAGTTTGTCACTAAACCATTTACTAGAATGATAAATGATTTAACTGCCAAATTATTGGTTTCAAAAAACAATCAAGTCAATTTCATAAAACAAGAAATTAATAGTATTGAAATTGAAAATATTTTACAAAATCCTAAATTACAAGATAAAATTAATATCCTGGCCAACCAATTCTCTCTTGAAATTTGTGGAGATCACCCCAATGCTTTTTGGAATAGAAAAAAGCATGTTGTAAGTCTTCCATATGAAGATGATTTTGATGAGGATAATATTCCTACAAAAGCAAGACCTTGTCAGATGAACTCTGAATATTTAGAGTTATGCAAAAAAGAAATTAGCTCTTTATTACAAAAAGACCTTATAAGGCAATCCAAATCACCATGGTCTTGTACGGCGTTTTATGTTAATAAACATGCCGAACAGGAAAGGGGAGCACCCCGATTAGTAATTAATTATAAACCTCTTAATAAAGCTTTAAGATGGATCAGATATCCAATTCCTAATAAAAAGGATTTATTAGATAGAGTTTATGATGCTATTATATTCTCTAAATTTGATTTAAAATCAGGCTATTGGCAGATTCAGATAGCTGAATCAGACAGGTTTAAAACCGCTTTTAATGTGCCGATGGGGCAATTTGAATGGAATGTTATGCCGTTTGGTTTAAAAAATGCTCCATCAGAATTTCAGAAAATAATGAATGATATATTTATTCCTTATAGCAATTTTATAATTGTTTATATAGATGATATCTTAGTATTTTCAAAAAATGTGGAAACTCATTTTAAACACCTTGAATTATTTAAGAAAATTATTATACAAAATGGTTTGGTTTTATCCCAGCCTAAGATGGCTTTGTTTAAAACAAATGTCAGATTCCTTGGTCATAATATTGAAAGAGGTAATATTAGCCCTATTAATAGAAGTATTGAATTTGCTTCAAAGTTTCCTGATATTATAACTAATAAGACTCAGTTACAAAGATTTCTTGGAAGTCTTAATTATGTTGCTCCTTTTATTAAAGATTTAGCAAAAGATATTGCTGTATTATATGACAGATTAAAAAATAACCCTAAGGCTTGGACAGATGGTCATACTGAAGCAGTCAAAAAGATTAAGGAAAAGGTTAAAAACCTTCCTTGTTTGACTTTGGCAAATCCTAATTGGGCCAAAACAGTGGAAACCGATGCTTCAGATATAGGTTATGGGGGAGTTTTAACTCAATATTGTCCTGATAATAAGCGTCATTATATTGTTCAATTTTATTCGGGCAAATGGAATAATGCACAAAAGAATTATGCTACTATAGCTAAAGAAATCTTGGCTATAGTTAAATGCGTTCTTAAGTTCCAAGGTGATCTTTATAATCAGAAGTTTATGATAAAAACTGATTGTCAAGCTGCTAGATTTATGTTCAATAAAGACTGTAAACATGATGTTTCTAAACAAATGTTTGCAAGATGGCAAGCTTTATTAGCACCTTTTGATTTTGAGATACAATATAAAAAAGGTGAAGAAAATAGTCTTCCAGATTTTCTTACTAGAGAATATTTATCCTAATAAATGTTTATGTCTTCTTGTAGAATGAGACCATCATGGCCCCCTTCACAAAGGGGAAGAGGACGTAACCAGTCCAGAGGAGGAAGAGGTAATATCCTCATTCAGCATGGAAACAAACAGTTAGTAACTACTAATATTGCATCTAGTTCCAGTGGAACCAGTGGGATTGACATAAATCATCCAATGTATAAGGAGTTTATGGATTTTATGAAATCCAAGGAAAAATCGGATAATAATCCACCGTCATACTCTTCAATTTTAATTGATGATGAGAACATAGAAGTTTTTGATATGAATGACAAGAAAGAGGTTATACTTCTTTTAGAAGAAAATGATCTAAAATGGAGAAATGAGCCATGGCAGATAATGGCTAGGTATTTGGATACAGTATCTTATACTACTACTGTGTACAAATACAGAATGCACTATGAGATAATACTCTCATCTACAGGGTGCGAATTTCAGCATTTTTACCCTGCTAATACCAAGAAAGTTTATAACTTTTCAAAATTAATTATAAAAAAGATTATAGCACCGGAAGAATGGGGTATGAGTACTTTGAAGGAATTGGATTATATCCACCCAGAGCAAAAAGTTGCTGTAAAATACAATTATTGGGATTATATCGATGGGTTTAATAAGGTCCTATTATATGAAAATGCTAATAGAAAGCATTCATGGTTTATTAAAATATGTTCTAATGTATTTGACAGACATATACCTAATTGATTTTGTAAGTGGTGGACTTTATATGGTCCTTCGGTAAAAATCTTACCAGAATCATACAAGAAATTATATTTGGAATGGGTAGACATATCCCCGAAATTAATAAAGTTGCAGGAAGAGAATGTATTCTTTGAGGGAATATCATTGATGTATTTCTTTATTGAATTCTCAATTCCTTGGATCATGAAATGGTCAATCGAAGTTAATACTACTTCAGAAGGATTTCCCTGTTTGCAAAGGACTTTTTATACTAAGTTCTGGAGTAAATTACTTCAGAAAAATCCGGAAGGCAAGTTACATGGCCAAGAAATTATTGATCTAATAAATGTTAAAATTAGTCAATATGAGGCTATTACTATGGAATCATCTATCATAGAAGATTTAAGTCCATTTAAGAAGATCACAAGAAAACTTCAGATGAAGAAAGGACTTATTTCTAAGTCAGAAGCTATTGCCATATATATGGAAGAAGTAAAGAAAGATTTAATGAGAAATCTTGACATAGAAATAAAAGATGATATCTCCATGGCATCAGCAAGCCATACGAATGATGATGATAAAGAAGATGATACATGCATTGCTGGGGAAGGTCAAGATATTGATGATGAAGAAATAGATCTTGAGACTATTCTCCAAAGATATCAACAACAACTAGAAGAATCTTCTAGTGCAAGCACAGCTGGTGGAAAAGGAAAAGGAAAAGCATAAGATTCCAGCATTTGGTCACATAAAGGGCCAAAATAATTTAAATTGCTTTTATAAAGTAGCCGAAAGCATTGTCGGCCATTTAAATAAAAATAAGACCATGTGAAAGCCATAGGGGTTTGTCGGTCTTATCGTGTGGTTATTGGCCAATGTAAAAGTTGTGGGCCACTCTTTATTATTCGTTTTTGCTTTGTAACCTCTATATAAGAGGAAGTGTGTATTCAGTAAGAGGCAGGTTTTAGAACCCCCTCTCTCTCTCTCTTTAAAATTTTCTCTCTTCCTTGTAATATTTCTAGCTATTTGTAATAAAAGTTTGGAATTCGGTTTTGAAGATCCCGTTCGAAGGTACTATTTCTCATCTTTATTTATTGAATTTAGTTATGTTCATAAACCCAATGTTGGGCTAAACTGTTTGTGTTGGGCTATAACATACTAAGTTATTATAAGGTGGCGTTGTGTCTATCATGTTGACAGATTGAACAGGTTAGATTAGGGTCAGACATAGATAATCCAGGCCAGTATATGAAAGATAGCCGAAGGAATCCGTTGGATTACTCGTTGGATTACCCATTAGAAGGGCGGACCCGGGCGGACCCGGATAGTAGGGATTTCATATACTGTTGCCAGGACTAGCTATGACTATAAAGGTTCCTAATAGTCTAACTGTTGTGCGATCCGTTTTATTATTATTATTATTATTATTATTATTATTATTATTATTATTATTATTATTATTATTATTCCTCTTATAAATAATTTGTGGTGGTAAAGAAATATGTGAATGTTAGGAAAATATTATTACTTATGGATAAATATAAATTAATTTTGTTTTAATTTTTTTTAAAGTATAAAAACCTTAAATTAATCAATTTTTCATCATGTTAACAACTTAAAGGGTATTTCAGACATTTTGATAAAAAAAGTGTTTACCAACACTTATTTGCCAAACACATCAACAACTTTTTTTTCAACTGCAACACTTTTATCCAAACACATAACTACTTATTTTAAAAATAAGTTCCAGTACTTTGAAAAGTTACTTTTTTTAAGTCAATCCAAACGGGCTCTAAGTTTTCTACGTTAGTAAATTACAAATAAATGAACGCAAATTGCATTACGTAGCTTTTCATTTTCTAATTCAAAATTTATATAGAAGTAGGGAATCGAGTGTTGATTTGAATTGGAGAAGAAGAAAAATTAGGGAAGAATGAGAAGTGGAGAAGAAGGAAAACTGGGGAAGAAGGGGTACTAGGAAAGGAGAACCAAAGAAGAAGAAGAATTTATGAAGAAGGAGAACAAGAGAATTTGGGAAGAGATAGTAATTGCAGAGGAGATCCTTTCCCAATATCGTTAGTTTTGAGGTATAAACTGGAAAAAGGGTATTTATTTGTAATTATTTTGCTTTTATGGGATGTGAGCTTAATTTCACATAAAATTATTGATAATAAGCGGGTCAAATTGAACGGGTC
Source organism: Solanum stenotomum (assembly GCF_019186545.1). Taxonomy (NCBI): domain Eukaryota; kingdom Viridiplantae; phylum Streptophyta; class Magnoliopsida; order Solanales; family Solanaceae; genus Solanum; species Solanum stenotomum. Next base: position 53,081,069 of record NC_064285.1, on the reverse strand, counting down.
AAGACTCAACCCGTTTTTAGCTTATTTGAGCCCAAAGTAAACTTGGGCAGATCAGGACCCAACCCGATTTTTATTTCAACCTATTTTAATATCTTTAATTTCAAGGAAAAATGACAGAAATCCCACCTTTAAGTTCTCTTATTACCATTATCTCCTATTAGTTTTACAAATCCCCAAAATCCCTCATTTTCGCGCATTAGATTAATGTATCAGCGCATCATATTAATGTATCTCGCACATCAAATTAGTGTATCTTGCACATCAGATTAGTATATCTCGCGCATCAGATTAGTGTATCTTGCACATCAGATTAGTGTATCTCGCGCATCAGATTAGTGTATCATGTATAAAATGTACATCATATTAGTGTATCATGTATAAAATATAATGTATCTTACTTAACGATTAATGTATCTCGCACATCATATTAATGTTTCAGCGCTTATATTATTGTATCCGTTTAAGGGATTTCTGTAATTATAAATTTATAAGGGACAAATGATAATTTTGCTTTAAAAGTATGTGATTTATGTCCTTTGCCCTAATTTCAATCCAATCCACCCATTTGACACCCTTAGACAAAGTCATAACATATGAAAATTTTATCTCAGCTTTGTTAGCAACTTCAATAGGTGAAATTAACCAACAATGTGATCGAATCTCTAAGGACAACGTAACAACCAACTTATATTTGTGTTTTTCTTTTTCACTTTGATTCTAATTTTTGAATCCTACGACTGATCACGAGTTCACAACTCAAATCTGACACTTTCTAGCAGTTAATGAAGAATCACGAGAGCAAAAAAAAAAAAAGATTAAAAAAAATTACGAAACTGCTAAAATAAAATGATGTAATCAGTTATTAGAAAATATAAATTTGACTATTTGTTCCATAATATATATCAAATATTCATACTCAAGACAAGACCTTATTAAATTCGATTAGTGATGAATAATAAAAAGAAAAAACAAACAAATTAAAGAACAAGAAAAATAAAATTGTCTGAGAACTCAATAATTAAATATTGATTTTCAATTATTTTTTTTTCTTTCTAAAAGCATACATCTTCCATGTCTTTTAATAGGTACTATAAATTATATTCCTGGGAATAATGACTATGAAAACTAACTAGATATATTAAAAGATTTCTATATGTCAAAACAAGATTATGGTGAGTTGGTGACCAATCACCCAAAAGTTAAAAGTGACCATCCAAGCTTCTTATTAAGAAAGATAAATAAATATTATGGTTCAATGATCTTTTACATCACACTCTCTTCTCTTCATATGCAAGAAGATTTAGTCTCCTATTTAAAAAAAGAAAAGAAAGGTGTGGAAGTTCTACCATAAATACATGAGTTCTACAGAGTGCATGCGAACTAACTCCTGCTTTTCAATTACTAGACCTTAGTGGAAGACGGAACTTTTGAACAACGGATTCACTTGAACTCAGTATTTTCAACACGAAACGTAAATATGTACGTAAAAAGAACCACTAAAATTCAACAAATATTACATTCCAAACACAAATTTAAAAGTATGATGTGTTAAGTGCTAGTAAAACATTAAACATTGAAATCATCAAGTCTAAATCTTGGATCCACCGTTGCTAGATGTTCTACCTTGCGTAGGTTGGAGCTTGCTCAAACTAGGACCAACCGGTCAATTGTGTTTAAAAGACAATTGATTTCAAAGATGAAAAGGTACAGAGCTGTACATGCATGAGCTGATGAATGAATGCATGAATATATCTGAGCTTCTTTTACCTAACCAACTTTAGCTTCCAATTCCTAAAAACTTGACATCTTAAATCTTCTAATAAAACTATGCTCCTTGTTTTTTCATTATTTTCTCCTCAATAAATCCAGATCCACAGTTCTAATCTGCGAGCCATTTCTATCTGGAGATTCTCTTCTCAAGGACCTCGTTTCCTGAAGAATAGGCATCCCTTTCGTTGATCTTTGATCATCCCACCCCCCTTTGAAGTGTCAATTGTTTCCAACAAGGTTACCACTTCGTCCATTTCTGGTCGTTTGTCAGGGCTAGCATCCCAACACCGCTTCATTACATTTCCCAAAGAACTAGGGCAACAACGAGGTATCTCTGGCCTCAAATTCTGCAAATTCGTAGTAGAGTTGTGACTTTCAAACATTTTTTGCTCTTCAACGAACAAAGACGTGTATTCACTTTATTTCAGTATATATATTTCTACCTGTCGGACAACAGCTGTTGTCACTTCTGAGAAGCTCAGATCTGGATATGGCATGTCACAGCAATATATCTCCCAGAGGCATATGCCAAAGCTATATACATCACACTTCCGGTTATAGGGGTTGCCATTAAGAACCTGTACACCATGATAAAGATAAGTAGAAGGAAAGTTAATGAGAGGAGACAACATATATTTAAGTATGACGCATGTGAGTTTCATAAATCAAGCACATACCTCAGGTGCCATGTAACCTAGGGTTCCAGTCTCACCAGTCATATCATTAGGATTTGAAGCTTCAACACGAGCAACACCAAAATCAGCTATTTTTAGAGTACGATTCCTGTCAAGAAGCATGTTCTCTGTTTTGACATCCCTATGGACAATCTTCTCAGAATGAAGATAGCTTAACCTAAGAATGGATTTTGAACATGGAAGTGTCAAACACATGCTGTTAACAAATATGAAAAAAGAATAAGCATTATGAAATTTCACCCCCGTGCTAGATCCAGCGCCAGTTGGACCACAACTTTGAAGACCAATTTCCTCCTATGGTTCTTGATGAGAAATGATTTGAGAGTACCCCCAGGAAGGTATTCAACCACTACACAACAAAGATTTCGTGGAATGCCAATGAAACCATTCTCAGTCTGTATGTTAAGATCCTGTGTGCCCATTGCAGCTCCTATAAACTGCAAAAGGATTAGCCATTAGAAATGTCTAATCATCCCAGATTTTTAATATTCTTGCAAGCCAAACACTTAAGAGCTCCAGATAAAGATTTTCAAAGCATCAAATTAAAGATCCCATGCCACTTTAACACATCTATGTCAAAACTAAATACAAAATTATTCAGAAAACAGCCCACTTGGACAAAATGTTGTGATTTGCTATGGAAATTAATTTTTACTTAAACTTCATAATGTTGTGACCAATTCAAGAATCAATAAACCTCCTTCATATTTCAGTTAGCTATGGAGCAATGAATTCAAAAAGTAATTTGGATTACTACTGAACCCAAAGCTTTTTGTAATTAGTTTTAATTTTATATTATTTTGGTAATAGGTAGAACTTACGAAAGCAATTTCAGCATATATAACACCATCATTTACAGAAATTTGCATCCATTTTCTATTTTGTGGCGGCAGGATGACAAAAGCTGTTTTTTCAATGTAGTATATATTACCACGAAGAAGAAGGAAGATTGACAAAGAGAGTAAAGACCCATTGTGTTGGTGAAATAAGTATCTTACTTTTGTGACATTAGGATGATCAAGTCTGTGCCAAACGGAAACTTCTTGTGAAAAAGCTGTTCTGACTGAAGAAACCTCAGCCTGAGATCTCTGGCCTTCTTCTCCCCAATCAAGAAGCTTCACTGAGGTTAAGGCAAGAGAAAAGCTGTTGAGTAGCTAAACAAGAAATTATGACGCTTCTCCTGAGTTCTACACTTTAAAGTATAACATGAAAATGGATTGTGGATACTCAGGCATGACTTGACAAATTGACAGTTTAAAGTTTTGTCTAGAATAGGCTCACATTGACAGCATAAAACTTAAGAAAGTTTGTGCTCTACAGTTAAAACTTTTAGATTTCAATTTCTGATTTGGTTCAACTTTTCTTCTTTTGCCACTAGGCTAAATTGCAGTTGAAAATGAATTAATGATCAACAACTTATGCAAATAAAAATAATTCAAGATCAATATTTCATTCATTCACAACAATCAGGGAACAATGTTTCTGCATCATTTCCAAGAGTCGTCCTGCAAAAATTGAGCATTGCAGAAATCTTAACATTGTCTCAAACCTGTTAGCCCATTCATTTTCTAACACCTTATCCATAAGGAAATAAAGTGGTGATGCCCCTTGAAAACAGACAACAGATACAAAGCTGTCAGCTACAGTAGCATTATGGTATGTACATCAAACAAGTCCTTCCTACTTTTTTAATAAGGTAAGGTTTTATTAATATTAGTAACATGTTGTGTTATATTCTAATGTTCTGATGAATTAACAAACTATGAAATCTGGTAGAGCGACCTGATCCCTCAAGTAAGGGTCATCCAGGTGTCAATGGAGTGCAACTGTAAAGCTGCCACACCTATGGTAGGTGGACACGACAGCAGAGGTGCAAAGAGTTCAACCAATGGCTTACAACTAGGTTGTTTTTGTCCATCTTATATTGGGCACTTTGGCAAGAAACAACCTAGTTTTTGCAATCAAGAATATTCAAAGCAAAAGTCATCCTCTCAAGAAAGCATTACGCTCTAACGAACAGCAAGGGACTGATCGAGTGATCAGGCAAAAAGTCTCACTTTGTCATTTGAGTTTAGTATATTGTGGTCAAACATTGTAAGATTTATTCCTATGCTATAAAGGAACATAGATCATTTCAGTTGTATTCATTGTGAAGTCGAGTTCATGGCTAGAGTTAGTTGTGCTGTATTTGATTGAAGTCTATGTTACCTAGAGGTAGTTAATATAGTGGCCAACTAAGTTGCTTGGACTCTTCACTTTTGGTGCCGCAACCGTGTCGACACGACATGGGTGTGGGTATGGGGTCCGTGTCCAATTTGGTCAATCGATTTTGGGTACTTTGACCAAAATCGATGGGAAAAGTCCGGACAATTTTTATGATTTCTGTAATCAATACAAAAGCTAAGGTGAAATTGAAGAAAATGGACTACCTTTTATATAAAAATTTCTATGTCACTCCTTTTTCTTTAATCTCATTCCAAGATTCTCCTAAGTTCTCCTCATAATATCTCATAATTTAGGTTTTATAACTCTATTTTTACATATTTTGATTATTTTTAGGTGAATCCCTGCACCCATATCCATATATGGATCCATATCCCCGAATCTTAAAAATTAGATCATGAAGGATTTGACCTTTGAATCCGCACCCGTATCAAACACTCGCGCCCAAGCCTGAGAAACTTAGATGGGCGATAGGGCTATTGTTCAGAGACTTGTAATAGAGGTGTTACAAGGTATATGGTTAAGAGTTTAATCCTTTGTGATTACCGGAGTCTGTATTCACAAGTTGCTTGAAGTTAGTGTGGAAGTTGTTGAGAAATCCTAGGTGACAAGTCGTGGTTTTCTCCTTCCTTGAGCAAGGAGGTTTCCATATAAAGCATCCCTGCTCCTTACTCTAAGGTTTACTGTTCTTATTATTGTTAATATAGTCATGGGGACCTGGTTTCTTGACTCATGGTGGATTCATACAAGCCAACATGTTGGTACTACAGCCATTACAAATAGAACCTGGACTTGTTTTACATCACATACTCACAAGTGGAGCAAGTCTTTCATATTCAAAACAAGATCTCCATTCATCCAATAGTTCTATACATCTATACTTGACAACATAAAACATTTTCTGTTTCTTTCCGTCAAAATTCTATGTCAGACAAAGCTAACACCAAACAGTAAGCACTTAGATTCCATGTGTCAATATACACAGATTTAGGTTTCCAGTTTTGACAATGATTCAAAATTATCCAGTGGAGGGTAAATTTAATATTACTCAAACAAAGACCGGTGGCAATTCATGAAAGTAAGAAAAATTACCAGCTACATCTTGGCCATCATAGATACCACGATGAACAGTACCGAAGGTTCCCCGAGCAATGACAGTTTTGATGATTAGTTTAGATGGGTCAATTTCCCAAGCATGTTTAATGGGGATCTCTCTATCCTTGTAATTTTCTCCTCCTCCTTCTCCTTTGTTACTCTTTTGTTTCTCCATAGTCCATGCTCGGCTCAGATGCCTCTGTAATTGTTCGTCTAAACTCTTCAGATCTATACGATCTGCTCTCACAAAACCCACTTCTCCACTTCCCTCCATCACTCGATTTCTTGATTTTGAAACACAAATTCTTATCCTCTCTTGATTTCCCCTATCATATGATGGAGAAAAAAAGGCCCAAAGGATCAGTAAACGCACAGAAAAAATGGCTCTACTTCGAATTTGGGGCAACCGCCATGGCTGTGAGTACACAACTGTCACTGTTGCTGCAGATTTACAAGCACCAAAACTACTATTTGTGTTCTGTTTTTTTTTCTTTTTACATAATTTCTTTTTTCATAAATAATGTTAACCAGATGTTTTTTGCTCTTTTTTTTTTTTTATATTATGTCAATGCTGCACCTTTTTTAAAAAAATAAAAATTTTGGGATATTTATTTACCTATAAAAGATGGAAGGGATTACACTCAGAAAATCCAACACTCACCGATAGAATAATATTAAAAAATAATTAATTAATCACGATATTATATTTCTTTTTAGAATTCATGTCTCGGTCAACGTGCCTACTTTCCAAAAATATTCACTACGTTCGGAATAACTTAGTCATTTTAGGTTTGTTGTGACCGCTTGTAAATTAAGATTTTCAAAATATCACATGTGCCACATATATTATTTAAAAGTAAATTTAAAATATTATAAAAATAATTGACAATAAAATTACAAAATTAAAACAAGTAAAATAATATATATTGGACCCGAATTTGTCCGAACTTTTGCATCAAGTATATATATAGAGAGAGAGCTTATGTTATATATATAGAGAGAGAGAAAGCTTATGTTACAATCTTGTATGAGACCAGTAGAACATTTAATAAAAGCATTTAATATTTTAAATATATGCCAACCAGAATAGCCAAAAGAAAGTATTGACCTTACGAAAGACAAATAATAATTGACCAAGAATATTACTGGTATCTTTTGAAAATAAAAGAAAATTATTCAAGTATATACGACTTTCTAATAGAACAAAGACAACTATATTTAGAACAACGACAGTTATATCCAAGCTTATTATCATCTGTAGAAATAAATTCAATAAACCAAAAAATTAGACAAATAGATTTACAATTACCAAGAATAGGGTCTAGAATTGACCATTACATCCAACAAAAATAATACGATAGAAAAGAAAAAACTTGGTATCTTGCTTAAAAATACTACAATAGGAAGTACTAAGAATTTATAATATTTAGACTTAGAAATAATTTCTGAAAAGAAATATAGAAGGCTAAAGCATGGTTCAATAATAACTTTACAGAAGGACACCACATTTTACATAGCGATAATAATCACTTAAACACTATTACAAACCTAATAATAAATTTAGCAGAACACACTCAGTTAAAAGACGATAGAATACTAAAGTCAATGGAAACTTTAGAAAGACTGCAAAATCAACATAAAAAATTATTAGAAAAAATAGAAATTAATTTCGATTTCTTAAAAATGCAACAATTAGATATAAATACAAAATTACAAGGGATTATAGCAAATAATAATAACATAAATAACAATAGTACAGTTGAAGAGATTAATAAAAGACTAGAACATCTCCACAAAGAATCTAAAGAAATAAAAGAAAAATTAAACCAACTTAAAGACTTTACCCTTTCATGAACAATCCTCTTTACCTATATATATATACATATAAGATAAGTGACATGTTACACCAATGGTGTAAAAAATGGTTCCAGTTTATATAATAAAAGTAAATAGTAATAATTTGTTGAAGAAAAGAAATATTATGTATCTTAAATAGTGCACACATCTTAGTTAGCCAAACTTATTTGTTTTACATGAATTATCTTGTCTTTTGGATATTGATATTTTTAAAAAAACGTAGAGAAAAATAATGAAACTTTAATTATCACCTTGACCTTACCAGTATTGAAAAGCCAATTATGCTTTTAGATCATTTATTATAAGATGGAATACCTTATCCAAATTTCTTTTAAAGAAAATCAACCAAAACTTTTTACATTCACAGAAAAATCATATATAAAATAAAAAAGAAGGGGAGGATTACTTTAAAAATAAAGCTACTAAACAGTTGCTTCGAGGCTATTTTATTAAGGGAAAAGGTCCTGATTTACCCCTAAACTTTATGATTTGGAGCTGATATACCCTCCGTTTAAAAAATGGCTCATATATGCCCCTGCCATTATAGAAATGGCTCATATATGCCCTTTTACTTAACAGAATTTTTTTTAATAAATTAAAAATTCATTTTTTTACTTTAATTTAAGAAAATGTCATGTGACTTTTAAAATACCCACCTTCCACTCCACCATACCACCCGACCCAATTGGAAACAAAAAATCTCACCCACCCAAATTAACCTAACTCATTTCATTTCGTTATGTCCACACTCAAATGAAACCAAAAAAATTTGTGAGGGTTCCAGTGAGCTCTACAATCCAGAGTTCGGGTGATATTTGAGAAACGAATATTCAAAACTTCGATTTATCGGTGAAATGGAAGGCAAAATAANTAATAACTTTACAGAAGGACACCACATTTTACATAGCGATAATAATCACTTAAACACTATTACAAACCTAATAATAAATTTAGCAGAACACACTCAGTTAAAAGACGATAGAATACTAAAGTCAATGGAAACTTTAGAAAGACTGCAAAATCAACATAAAAAATTATTAGAAAAAATAGAAATTAATTTCGATTTCTTAAAAATGCAACAATTAGATATAAATACAAAATTACAAGGGATTATAGCAAATAATAATAACATAAATAACAATAGTACAGTTGAAGAGATTAATAAAAGACTAGAACATCTCCACAAAGAATCTAAAGAAATAAAAGAAAAATTAAACCAACTATAAGACTTTACCCTTTCATGAACAATCCTCTTTACCTATATATATATATATATATAAAAGATAAGTGACATGTTACACCAATAGTGTAAAATATGGTTCCAGTTTATATAATAAAAGTAAATAGTAATAATTTGTTGAAGAAAAGAAATATTATGTATCTTAAATAGTGCACACATCTTAGTTAGCCAAACTTATTTGTTTTACATGAATTATCTTGTCTTTTGGATATTGATATTTTTAAAAAAACGTAGAGAAAAATAATGAAACTTTAATTATCACCTTGACCTTACCAGTATTGAAAAGCCAATTATGCTTTTAGATAATTTATTATAAGATGGAATACCTTATCCAAATTTCTTTTAAGGAAAATCAACCAAAACTTTTTACATTCACATAAAAATCATATATAAAATTAAAAAGAAGGGGAGGATTACTTTAAAAATAAGCCTACTAAACAGTTGCTTCGAGGCTATTTTATTAATTATATAACAAATAAAAAAAATATCTTAGGAATCGTTTGGTGCGCTCTGAGATTATAATTTTTAAATTAATTTATCTCACCTGATAGAGGAGATAACTCAAGTTAGATGTGATATTCATGTACAAAGAACCCATAATATTCATACAAATCAATATAAATGAATGTAAAAAAAAAATTGAACTAGCATCTTATACGAACCTATAGGTAGTGAAGTTTCATTTATAAATTCATATTAAATTTTGAATTAATTTTTAAATTCATGATACGTTGATCAAGTTAATTTATTGGCTAATAAAGTTGGATTAATATTTGAGTTAAAATTATATGGCTTAAATAAAATCTAAATTATATTTGGGCTAGTTTGTTAAGTTGACAAGACAAGACAAGCCGGACTTATGCTCTTCAAGTTCAAGATACTCTAAAATTGCTTGAAGACCAAAATATCCTCAAAACTCTAGCTCACAACTATATAAAGGAGTCTTCACAAGACTAGAAAAAAGAAGAAGAAAAGAGGAAATACAGACAAAAAAAAAGTTTTGCTCTTCACAAGTCTTTCACATATAAAGAAGTCTTCCTCTCCAAGTTATGTGCCGCAAGTTTCCATATGTCACGACCCAAAATGGGTCATGAGTGACACCCAAACTTAACCTTCTAAGTGGGCTAACCAACAAATCCCAATTTATATTATTGTTCAACTTACAAAATACAACCATAATGTAGAAGCTCAAATCTTATTAATGTAAGAAACAAAAATCCACCAGAGTCTATTACATGTCATACCCAGAACCTGAAATTCATCACATCAAGGACATTCAATTCCCAAACACTAAGTCTGCGAGTATCAAAGAAACCATAATAAATGAATACAATTATTTGTGTCTAAAAACTAAGGACATCATGTCATAACCGAGAGAATCCAACACGAGCTAGAAAGAATAACTCACCCTGGATTCTGATATGCTAGAGACTGGTTGGAGCAGAGGGCGAGTCAAAGTCACTGGTACACTTGTTGCACTCCACAAAAGGAAAACGAAGAAAAACACAAGTAGGGGTCAATATAGGACAACATGTACTAAGTAGATATCATCGACCGACTCAAAATAGAAACCAATATGTATTAGGTAATAACATGAAATTAACTATAGCAACATGTGACAGATAACAAACAACATGAGCAAGTGACAATAACATCAAGTAAGTAATCAATCCACAATATCAAGAACACATGAGGACTCAAGACTCCACACCACACTTTTTTGGGAATTGAGTTCTTTGAGATTGAGTACATTAAGTTATTCTAATATGTTCTTCCTTAATTTTATCGTGCTGGAACGTGACACCCGATTCAATAATATCGTATTGGCTCATGGTACGCGATCCAAATATATTGTGTCGGCATGTGGCACCCGATCCAACAATATAGTTAATTCATCATTCTTTATCATCTCTTTCCACTTTCTTAACAATATTTCATCAAGCTTTCTTTATTCAAGGCATCACTTTAATAGAACAAGTTCAAGATTATGGATTTCGCGGTCTTGAGATTACAGACCCATCACAACAACACATAAATCAACAAAACCACAACAATTAAGTACATAGAAAATTTCACAATATTACTCAATGACTATAAATCACTATTAATAGTCTCTCTATCACATAGAATAAGCCATAACCAACCTCCACCGAAGAACCGAAGTCAAGCAAGCTAATTCTCCAATGATTTTCCTTTTTGGAATGCCTCCATTAGTTTCGAATCTATCAAGTATACAATATTGAGAAAACGAGTCTGTAGACACCCATATCACTATTATCTAACCTTAACTCAATAACCCACTCAAATCTATAATCAATTTCTTAAATTTTGATGCCAATTAATATGTCAATTCTCGTATTTTTCAAATTTCACGCCTAGGGTTAAGTCTTAATTCCTCCAAATAATATAACTCTTATGAAATTTAAATAATACAATACATCTAATATTTAATTACCTATCCTGATATATCAAAACTTAATTTATAACATGAGAACAAAATATTAATATTAAAAACTTGAAGCCACTGGTTACAAACTAGTGACAACAAACCATGAACTCCATTCAAATCAAACAAAAAGAACTCAAATTA
>NC_064285.1:53060606-53068507 GCF_019186545.1 Solanum stenotomum | reverse complement strand
ATCTTCATTATTATATCTACTCCTAGAACTTTGAGGCTCTTCGTTATGTACTACATTCCTTGTATTAGAATTATACAAGTCGTACAATTTTCTAGCTTCAATTTTTATACTATCTTTAACATCTTGACAACTAGGTGTTTCATTATCTTCACTATCAATACCCAAATTAAAATATATTTTATCAACCATTCGTGATGCACCTTCATCTTTGTAATGTGGGTTTAACAAACAAGCAGTTAAATAAATTTGAGGAATAGGAATAAAATATTTTTTAAAATTTTCAATCATTTTTTTAACAAATTCTTCAAATCTTGGTTTATTTTTGAATTTATAAAATTTACTAGAAATAACACAAATATTAGGTAAAACAGAGCAAATAGTTGGATAATAAAGTGCATATATTTTTTTTTGTAGTTAAATAAAAAACTTTTAAGAATTCTATAAGTTCTTTTATGTCATTCCAATCATTATCATCAAGTCTATATGTCATATTTGAATTATGAGCATTCCAAACAATTTGTAAAGGTTTCCTATATTCATAAGCAACTTCAAGCATTTCAAATAAACAAATCCATCTAGTACACACTGATTTTGGAATTTTTCTAAGTGAAAGATTAAATTCACGACAACGATTTTCAAAATCTCTACGTCTAGACTTAACTTGACATTTAAAAATAAAATGACATGCAGTTTCAACTTTTGTGCAACCATCATCATACATTGCTATACCATCTCTAACAATTAAATTATATATGTGTGCAACACACCTAATATGAAAACCATCAATATAAATAGGGCAAAGAGACGGTTTTAGTATTTCAACAGCAGTTTTATTATTAGAAGCATTATCTAATGTGACACTACTTATTTTGTCACAAATTCCATAGTTTTGCAAAACATCTATAATTGTTTGAGCTATATAACTACCGGTTTTATGCATTTCACAACATTTATAACCTAAAATTCTTTTTTGCAAAGTCCAATTTTCATCAATCCAATGCGCAGTAATAGTGAAATAATCATTACCATTTACACTACGGCCCATATCAGAAGTAATAGCTATTTTACAATGGTTATAATAAAATAAACAACGAAGATATTGAAAATGTTGAGCTTGATAATCAAATATAGCCTTTTTAATTGTATTTCTAGTAAAACCTTTAAAATGTGGATTATACACAATTTGAATATAATGAATAAAACCGGGATTTTCAGCAAAACTAAATGGCAAACCCATAACAATAATCATTTTAGCTAATTCTTCAAGATCTTTTTCTCTACTATGTGACCGTTGTATACTAGAACCAGAAACATTAGAAGGATTTAATTGTGTTTGGACCATATTAGAGCTCTCTACTCCTACATTTTTAGGAAGGGTGGTACCATTTTTTTTAGCTTCGCCTACAACTTTAGCATGCAAAAATTCATTTTTACAACATGACATTAAATGATTACTCAAATGTCCTGTCCCACCCTGTTTTCCTACAGTTTTATGATTCATTCTATGTTTACATTTATTACAAATAGCTCGTGTTTTATCTTCATTCTGAGTCATAAATTGCCACACAACTGAATTTTTAGCGCGTTCTACCTTAGTCCTAGGATGCACGGGGGAACGGGAGCAGGACAACGAAAGGGAGCGGGAGCCGGGGAAGAGGGATTGGGAGTGGGACTAGTAGCCGACGGTGGCTCAGTTTCATCATCATCATATTTATTAACATTATTATCAAAACTATCAACATAAGCATTAACATCATCATGTTCATCATCTTCAGGTAATTCCTCTTCAAATTACCAAATCTTCTTTGTAAATGTTCATGATAAGGATCTAATCCACTATTACTATCAATATTAAAAACAGTTTCATCAACATGCGTATAATCATCTGTATTTATTCTTAATTGAGAAGTTTTTTTAGTTTTAGATTGAGAAGTACTACCTGTTTTTTTATTTTTCTTGGATTTTGAGCTAGATAAATTAGTGAACGAATTAACTATGGTTGTTTTACCCTTTTCAATAATGTTTTTTCCGAAATCCATATTCAAATATAAAAAGTGAGTAAATTATATATAATACAAAAATGATTAGCAAAGTTTTAAACAAATAAATAACTAAATAAGTAGAAACTAAAGATTAATTACTCACAAAATAAATAATTAAATGCAAACAAATAAATAACTAAATGAAAAGTGAGTTGGAACGAATGTACCAAACGTCTACTTAAAAAAGTAGACGTGTATGACCGGAAGCCGAAAATTGAAAGTTGAATTTTGAAGCTCCAATTTCCAAAGACCAAATTCGTAATTTTAACGAGAATAAGAGAATCTAGAGAGTAGAGAATAGAGAGATTAGAAGATATTTTTGTGAGTGAAAAGAATGAAAGATTAGGGGTATTTATAGTTTTAAAAAAAAGGATGAAAATGTAGTTTTAAGAAGATTGGGGTATTAAAAAAAGTTTGGGGGGTAGGGAGGTGTAAAGGGGAGTTATGGGGGTGAAAGAGCTGTTGGTGGCGCCCAAAACCCGTTGCCCAATGACTATAATTTGAAATTTTAGATTAAAAAAAAANAAAAAAAAAAAAACTGAACGAACCGGACCGGAACGGACCGGTAAATCTCGATTTCCGTTCCGTTACCCCTCTCGGACCGGCACAATATCAGATCAAACCGATACTATCCGAAACCGAGACGGAACCGGTAACGGATCGGAACGGACCGGAACCGGTACCTGTACCTCCCGGTTCCGTTGCCAGCCTTAAGCACACCATTGACTTGACCCATTATCTACTAACAAAACATTAATTATTTACCAATTACTCACTAACTAAATAACCGTAGTCAAATGAATAGTTCATAATTCTTATTTCAAATTTATGGAAATTTTTTTATGAAAGAAATAGGACTAGTATTTAAAACAACCTTACGAATCGTTACATCATATACAAATTTACCCACAGTTCATCTCAAACGGTCAAAATAAAGGTGAGGGTTGGAAAGGGTACCTGAATCGACAAAAAGATGTGGATATCTTTTGTGCATATCATCCTTAGTCTCCCAAGTAGACTTCTCAACTGGACGATTCTTCCACTGTACCTTTACAGATGCAATCTCCTTTGCCCACAACTCGAAGATCTTCCTATCTAAAATAGTTACGAGCTCCTCCTCACAAGACAAATTCTCATTAAATAGAATCGGATCCCAATGAATAATGTAGTTTATATCATCATGGTATTTCTTCAACATAGACACATGAAATTGTGGGTGCACTCCTGATAACCTTGGAGGCAAAACCAATTCATAGGCCATCTCTCCTACACGCCTAAGAACCTCAAATGGCCCAATATATCTCAAACTAATATTACCTAGCTTACGAAACCTTATCAAACCCTTCATGGGTGAAACCTTAAGCAACAATTGCTCTCCCTCTATAAACTCCAAGTCCCTAACCTTCTGGTTTGAGTACTCTTTCTGCCTGAGCCGCTAGAAGCTTCTCCTGAATTAATTTCACCTTCTCTAATGATTCCCTCAAAAGATTAGTACCCCAAGGTCTCACCTCAAATGCATCAAACCAACCTATGGGAGACCTACATCTCCTCTCATATAATGCCTCAAATGGGGCCATATCAATACTCGAGTGATAACTATTATTTTATGAAAACTCCGCCAAAGGTAAGAACTGATCCCAATGACCACCAAAATCTATCACGCACACACAAAGCATATCCTCCAGCATTTGAATTGTTCACTCAGAATGCCCATCAATTTGAGGGTGAAATACGGTACTAAGATCCAATCTAGTACCTAACTCAGCCTGCAAGGTCCTCTAAAAGTTAGAAGTAATTTGCGTACCTTTATCTGATATAATGAAAATCGGAAATCAATGCAATTAAACAACCTCACAGATATAAAATTTGTCTAACTTCTCTGCATTATATGTCACTTTGACCGTAATAAAGTGTGCAGATTTAGTTAACCTATCAACAATTATCCATATAGAATCAAACTTACCTAATGTCTTTGGAAGACCAACCATAAAGTCCATTGCAATTCTTTCCCACTTCCATTCGGGAATGGGCATTCTCTAAAGTGTCGCTCCAGGTCTCTAGTGCTCATACTTTACCTGCTGACATTTCAGACATAGGGCAACAAAATTAACAATGTCACACTTCATTCTACTCCACCAATAATGTAGTCTCAAATCACGATACATATTGGTCGCACCAGGATGTATAAAATACCTCGAACTAAGAGCCTTTACAAGAATAGTCTGAGTCAAATCATCAACATGTGGCACACATACTTGCCCCTTAATCCTCAAGATGTCTTCCTCATCAATCATTGCCTCATTAGCCTCTCCTTGCAATACCATATCATGAATTCGGCTCAGCTTCTCATCATCAAACTACTTTCCTTTAATCTTATCAAGAAAAGAAGATCTTGCCTCTACACAGGCTGAGAATTCTCCTCTCTCAGTTACTTGTAGCCTCATAAAGTCATTAGCCAGAGTTTGAATCTCTCTAGCCAATAGGCGTCTACAGGCTTGCAAATGAGCTGAATTCGCCATGCTCTCTATTATTCTACTCAGAGCATTAACTAAAACATTAGTTTTTTCCCCAAGTGATACAGAACAGTAGCATTATAGTCTTTCAGCAACTCCATCCACCTCCTCTGCCTCAAATTCAAGTCTTTCTAAGTGAACACATATTGTAAATTGTGATGATCTTTATATACTTCACACTCGACCCCATATGGATAATGCCTCCAGTTTAATGTAAATACAACCACATCCAATTCCAAATCATGGGTTGGGTAGTTACATTCATGCACTTTTAATTGTCTTGAAGCATATGCTATGTATATATTCCTCTCCTGCATTAGCACTACACCTAAACCAGAATAAGATGCTTCATAATAATTAATGAAATTCTTACCTTCCACAGGCAAGGCAAGAATCGATGCAGTAGTCAACTTGGTCTTGAGTTTTAGAAAAATCTCTTCACACTCATCCGACCATACAAATGGAACATTCTGCTTGGTCAAATTGGTCAGCTAGGTAGCAATGGAAGAAAATCCCTTGACGAATCGACGATAGTAACTAGCTAAACCAACAAAACTCCTTACCTTTGAAACATTAGTGGGCCTTGCCTAACTCTTCACTGCTTCAATCTTCTGGGATCCACCATCACTCCATTCTTAAAAACCATGTGCCCCAAAAATGACATTAAAATAAGCCTGAACTCACATTTGGAGAATTTTGCATAAAGTATTTTCTCCTTTTAACAATCCCAATACCATTCTCAAATGCTCCATTCCTGCTCTACGAGTAGATCGATATATCATCAATGAATATAATAATAAAGAGATCCAGATGTGGCTTAAAAATATCATTCATCAGGCTCATGAAAGAAGCAGGGGCATTTGTGAGCCCAAAAGACATTACTAAGAACTCATAATGCCCATACCTTGTTCGAAAAGCAATCTTTGGCACATCCGATGCCCGCATTTTCAATTGATGATAACCAAACCTTAAATCAATTTTAGAAAAAACACAAGCGCCCTATAGTTGATCAAACAAGTCATCAATGCGAAGAATGGGGTAGTTGTTCTTACTAGTCATCTTGTTCAGTTGTCTATAGTCTATGCACATCCAAAAACTACCATCCTTCATCTTTACAAATAAAATCGGAGCACCCCAAGGAGAGGCACTTGGTCTAACAAAATCTTTACCTAACAACTCTTAAAGTTAGGCCTTCAACTCCTTCAACTTAGTCGGGGCCATTCTATAAGGAGGAATGGAGATGGGGCGAGTCCCCAACTCCAAATCAATATCCTTGTTTGGTGAAATACCAGGCAGGTCTGCAGGGAAAACATCGATAAAATCACGCATTATCAAAACAGATTCAATCGAAGGCACTTTGAAAGTATCATTCTTGAGATGTGTCAAGAAAGCTGAACAATCCTTATTCACCAACCTCTTAGCACGAAGAAAAGAGATAATCCAAATCGGGGTGGGAATATAGTCACCCTCCCATACTAGTGGATCTATCCCAGGCTTGTCCAAGATCACAGTCTTAGCATTGCAATGTAAGATAGAAAAATTTGGAGAAAGCCAAGTCATACCAAAGATTACATCAAAGTCAATCATCTCTAGAATAATCAAATCTACAAGGATCCCAATACCCACAATAAGCCTAAGGCTCCTACGGAATCAAGAAAGGGTGTAATAATAAGAGGAAAGCTAAATGTCCAACAAATACCATCCAAAATTACATGAAATCTATACTAGGCATTATCTAAGAAGCTCAATCAAGAAAGTAGACCAAAACCTACCTCAAAGCCAAACAGGAGTGCTCTGAATCCACCACACACAAGCTATCCACATATAAAACGTCTCCAAACACAACAAAACTATCGAATTATCAATCACAATGTCATTATAGATGTCTGACACTAAAATCGCAACAATTGGAAATGAACCCAAAATTGAGTTAAAATGTGAATGTGGGACCAACACCAAGAATCCCAAAATTGACTCCATCAAAAGGTTCTAATTAACTGAACGAGCTTGTGCCCTACGGGGCTCACTTTCATGCATGAAAGAGCCCAAACCACCACATGCAATAAAATACAAATTAAAGAAGATCAAAAGAGATCTTGCATCCCCTTTGGGAAGGAAAATACCTCAAACGGAGAGCCCCAAACACTTCCCGAACATTCCAACGTATAGCCATGATCAACACGGATCTCCAGCACTTTGAATCACCTCAATTAGAACTCCCAAGCTCAAGAAATTGCATTTGTAAGAATTAGGGCTATGCCGAATTTGCTCGCTAAAAGAAAAATTTGGTTGCTTAAGTCTGATATGTGGTCGCTAAAATCCTGCACCAGATATCAACACTTCAGCTGGTTTGCTCAAACTCCAAATTCTTTGACGGGGTGTTCGGGTTTCGTTTAAAACCTGGTATGCGCAAAAGAAATATGCTACCCCATCAAATTCAACATTCAAGACTCAGCAGAACCATCAAAACTTCCATTCGAGGTAGTTTCGATGAAACGTGGGCCCCAAACCCAAGTTCAATTTTAAGCTAAAAACCACAAGAAGGCTAAAAACGAGATCAAAAGCATAGGGAGCCGCACAAAAGGTTGTTCTACACAAAACAAGACATTTTGAAGCTAACCGTGCTGACGAAAATCTCATCTGAGCTTGTTTACCAAGAATGTTGTCCAAAGTCTTGGCGTAAGTTTCAAAGTTAAAACGCCTAACATCACAAACTCACAGCAAAAGTCTTGGGTCCCAAACAAACCATGCCCCTCACCTAAAATAGCCCTTCCAGAACTGATAAAACTATCAAAATTGCATTCTGAGGCTGTCTTCCTGAACTTTTGACTGAAGTCAACCGTTTAAGTTTTAAAGTCTCCAAAATACAAAAACTTTCATAAAATCCAAATAAATGGCCCATTGAATAAACTGTTAGTCCCATGAAGTATAAGTGACTTGTGGTTGCTACAGGAAAGCTCTAAAAGCTGAAAAGGTCGGTAAACAAAGAAAATAACAGGGAGGGTCACTACAAAAACGTGTGGAATCACACAATATTCCAAGTGAGAAATATTGGTGGCACATGTGTTTGGTCAATGGTCAGAGGTGTTTAAAATTTTATGTTCAGCGAGTTTAAGGGTGCAGTTGTCAAAGTCGAAAGTACAAGGGTCCAACTTACAAACGGAGTAAAGTACATAGGCCTCTCAGGTCATTACGCCAAAAGTATAAAATAAAAATCAAACATTTCTTCATCCTATTAAAAGAACGATATGTTAAAATATTAAGAATCATTTAACATCTCCATGTATATATATATATATATATATATATATATATATATATATATATATATATATATATATGTGTC
>NC_064285.1:53038517-53055407 GCF_019186545.1 Solanum stenotomum | reverse complement strand
TATCTCTTCAACATGGACACATAAAATACGGGATGAACTCCCAATAAATTAGGAGGTAAAGCCAATCTATACGCTATAGGTCCCACACATTCAAGAATCTAAAATGGACCAATGAGTCGCGGACTTAGCCTACCTTTCTTACAAAATCTCATCACCCCTTTCATGGGTAATACCTTAAGAAGAACATTCTCACCGGTTTGAAATGCCATGTCTCTTACCTTATGATCCGCATAAGAAGAACATTCTCACCGGTTTGAAACGCCATGTCTCTTACCTTATGATCCGCATACTTCTTTTGCCTACTTTGGGCTGCTAAAAGTTTAGCTTGAATGCTCCTCACCTTATCTTGAGCATCCTTTACTAAATTAACCTTCAATGGCTTCACATCTCCAGCCTCAAACCATCCTATGAGTGATCTACATCCCTTCCCCTAGAGTGCATAAAATAGTTTCATATCTATGCTAGAGTGATAAGTATTATTATAGGAGAACTCACACAAAAATATGAATTTATCTCAATGCCCTCCAAAATGAATCACACATGCCATCAACATGTCTTTTAACACTTGGATAGTCCTCTCTGATTGTCCGTCTGTCTGTGGATGGAAGGCTGTACTAAAGGTGAGTTGTGAGCCCAATTCATCATGTAATTTCCTCCAAAACTTGGAAGTGAATTGGGTACCACGGTATGAGATGATAGAGAGAGGCACCCCATGCAACCTCACTATCTCTTTCACATAAACCTTAGCCAATTGCTCATCATTATAATCTATTCTTATAGGAATAAAATGGGCTGACTTAGTCAATCTATGCACTACCCAAATAGAATCAAACTTCCCCAAAGTCTTGGGAAGACCAACCATAAAATCCATGGCTATCATTTCCCACTTCCATTCCGGAATTGGCATTCTTTAAAGAAAACCTGCAGGCCTTTTATGTTCATACTTCACTTTTTGACAATTTGGACACTTTGCCACAAACTTCGCTATATCCTTCTTCATGCCCGACCACCAATAAATTCGCTTCAAATCTCGAAACTTCTTGGTCACACCCGGATGAATAGAATATCGCAAACCATGAGACTTTGCCAACAATTTCTCAATCAAGTCATCTACTCTAGGAACACATAATCTTCCCTTAGAATTGAGCACTCCATCCATATCTAGAGTGTTCTTTTGTGCCTCACAAATCGCAGTCTTCTTTCTAAGCTCCTCAAAATTTTCATCTTCAAATTGTTTGGTCTTGATCTCATCAATGAATGTGGCCTTCACTTTAATGCTAGCTAACACCCCACCTCTTTCTGAGATGCCCAACTGCATGAACTTAAAATCTAAGAACTGAATTTCCTTAGTCAAAGGTCGCTTGGATACACTCAAGCAAGCTAAACTACCCATACTCACCGCTTTTCGACTCAAAGCGTCTACCACGACATTAGCCTTGCTCGGATGCTATTAAATGGTCACATCATAATCTTTAAGTAACTCCATCCACTTTCTCTGTCTCAAATTCAGATCTCTTTAAGTGAACACATGCTGCAAACTACGATGACCAGTAAACACTTCACACATAACACGATAGAGGTAATGTTGCCATATATTAAAAGAAAACACTACCGCTACCAACTCTAAATCATGTGTTGGATAATTCCTCTCATGCACCTTCAATTGACGCGAGGCATAAGCTATAATATTCTTATCCTGCATCAACACATCATCCAAACCAGAATATGAAGCATCACAATAAACAATAAAATCCTTACCTTCAACCGATAATTCTAGAATGGGCGCGGTGGTCAAGAGAGTCTTGAGCTTGTGAAAGCTCTCATCACACTTTTCAGTCCATTCGAAGGGTACCTCCATTTTGGTCAAATTAGTCAAGTTAGTGGCAATGGAAGAAAGTTTTTTCACAAATTGGCGATAGTACCTAGCGAGCCCCACAAAACTCCTAACTTCCGTCACAGAGCTAGGCCTAACCCAATTCTTAACCGCCTCACTCTTTTGGGGATCTACCATTACCCCTTCTTTTGAAACTACATGCCCCAAAAATGCAATCGATTTCAACCAAAATTCACACTTAGAAAATCAAGCATATAACTTTTGCTTTCCAAGAAAACCCAAAACACTACGAAGATGGTCGACATGCTCTTTCTCACTTTCCGAATAGACCAAAATATCATCAATAAACACTATAACAAAAGAATCAAGAAATGGCTTCAACACCCCATTTACTAAACTCATAAAAGCTGCAGGCGCATTGGTCAAATCAAAAGACATAACCAAAAACTCATAGTGCCCATAGCGAGTTCTAAACGCCGTCTTGGGCACATCCTCATGCCTAATTTTCAATTGATGGTAACCAGATCTTAGATCAATCTTAGAGAAAATTGAATTGGTAAAAAAGATCATCTATTTGAGGCAAAGGATATTTGTTTCGAATAGTGACCCTATTAAATTGTCTGTAATCTATACACATTCTCATAATACCATCTTTTTTCTTAACAAACAAAATGAGAGCACCCCATGGGGAAGCACTAGGACAAATAAATCCCTTATCAAGAAGCTCTTGGATTTGAGCCTTAAGCTCTCTTAATTCTGTCGGAGCCATACGATATGGAGGGATAGAAATGGGACGAGTACCATGCTCTAAATCAATGCAAAAATCTATATCTCTATCTAAAGGCATACCAGACAAATCATTAGAAAACACTTCTATAAATTTCGACACCACAAGAATAGACTCAATATATGGAGACTTAACCTCAACATTCCTAATATGAGCCAAATAAGCCAAATAACCTTGCCCTATCAATTTCTTAGCTCGAATGAAGGATATGAGCTTAGTTCGTTTAGGCTTGTACGCCCCTTCCCACTCTAATTTTTCCCTTCCCGGAATTTCTAGAGTTACAAACTTAGTATTACAATTAAGAACAACATAATAGGGGGACAACAAAGTCATGCCTAAGATTATGTCAAAGTCAGTCATATCCAAAATCACCAAAATAGCCCAAGTCTGAAAACCCATAAACAAAATAGGACAAGCACAATAGACATGGGTAACTATGACTGACTCTCCAACTGGGGTAGAAACATGGATATGGGCCTTTATATCACAAAACATATCAAACTCTGAGGCAAATCTCATAAATACATAAGAATGAGTAGAACTTGGATAATATAACACATTAGACATCCGGTCACAGACAAGAATAGTACCTGTGATCACCGCGTCAGACTCATCTACCTCATTCTTGCCCGGAAAGGCATAACATTGAGCCATATCATCTTGACGAACCATTTCCCTACCTGGTTGCACATTACGTCTGTCTGCATTACCATTTCCTCTACCTCCACGACCTTGCTGATTAGCTCCTCACCCACCTTATAGATGCCGTCGACCATTATTACCATTTCCCACGGGTACCACACTTCTAGTCTGCTGCTGCCCGGACTCTAACACATGTGGGTGGGGACAATCTCTCCTCATATGCCCAGGTTCTCCACAGTTGTAATAAGTAAGATCAAAAGATGGTCTGCTGCCCGTCGAAGGCGCGACTCTCTGGCTATCTTGAAAATTATGAGATGGAGTTTTCGAGTAACTACCTGTAGAAGTGGGCATAACAGGCTGAATTGGCTTGGCTGCAAGCGTTGGCCTTCCGGAACCCTTGTAATAAGAACCTTGAAAGTTACCCGAGTTCTTGGCCCTTTTTGCCCGTGCCTTAACTTGACCGTCTCGCCTCACCCCCTCAACTTTATTAACATAGTCTTTTACCTCATTGAAGCTCCTTCCTGCAGAAGTCATATGAGCAGATAATACTTGCAACTCAGAATTTAATCCCCTAATAAATAACCGAATTCTCTCTTCCTCAGTAGTCACCAATTGAGTAGCATAACTAGACAAAACATGGAACTTGGCCTCATAAGCAGCCACAGTTATACCACCTTGCTCCAAAGCCATGAACTCATCCTTCTTGCGATCCCTCAAAGTCCTAGGCACATGCTTCTCTAGAAACAAAGCATAAAATTGGGTCCAAGTATGTGGAGGTAAAGTAGAATATCTGCATTCCATATAAGCTCTCCACCACTGCTTAGCCTCACTATGAAGTTGAAAGGAAACAAACTCAACCCCATGCTGATAGACAATTCCCAACTTAAGAAGACTCTCATAATAGTCTTAGATGAACTCATAAGCATCCTTATTCTCAGAACCAAGAAACACAAGAAACTTTAGCTTCAGAAACTTAGTCAACATTTCATGCTCATTACAATTCATAACAAAACCCAACAAAGTACGGAAGAAAACATCATTACCTCCAGTTCCACCCACCTGATACCAACTTTGTCATGACCCCGACCATCGTGATTGGCACCCACACTAACTCTCCGATGGGAGAACCACTACTACAACCTAAACCAAGCAACTAATCTAAAAACTAAGGCATTTAAGCATATGAAACCGGTTAAGTACTAAGGAAAGAAATAGGGAGTTCCCATAAACTCCAACAAAAGTCTAACAACGAACTAAACAATGCGGAAGAAATAACCTAGAACCTGTAAGTCAATGTACTAAAATATCTAAAGTTCAACAAGTCTAAACAACATGGGATGCAACCCCAATCTAATGAACTAATCAACTAACTAGAACATAGTTTAACTCCAGAAATGGTGGACATAGACGAAAGAGAACCCATGACAGCCCGGAAGAATTGGCTCACCCTTGAATTCGAACGATCACTGATCTCCTAAGCGAGGTCTGTCAGTAGCCACTTGAAGATGCCTTGTACTTAACAAAAATAAGAGCAAGTGCAGTATCAGTACACAACCACAGTACACTGGTAGGATCACACGACTATTCCATTAAGTGCAACATACATAAGTCATCACAATAATATAATATCATGCATATATCGAACATACACAATTTATCAACATTTACTAACAACGAACAACTTCACATTTCTCAAGATACACAATCATAGCAAATCATTGGTCCTCTCATGGAACTCAAACCCAGACAGTTAGCATACCAGAACGTGGTACCCGATCTAATAATTATGCCAAAATGTGGCCACCTATCCCATAGTTATGAAGAAACATGACAACCGATCCAACTTAGTTATGCTGGAACGTGGCAGCCGATACATTCAACACACAACAATCACAATCACAAGTATATCCTCAAAATGATACAATTAAGTCATAATTTCATGGCAATCATCATTCATCTATCTTATTTACATCAAGTGTGATCAATAATGCAACATTCAAATACATGCAAGTATCTAATGAAGCAAGAACGAACATACATCACACAATCATAGAGTCACAACTAACACCTACCTCGAAATAAGATTGAAACCCTAAGAAACTTGATCCTTCCCTTTTCGGATTCGTTCCGCTTGTTCTTGGTCTATAAACAATCAATATAATGCGAGAATCAATAAACAATCACTAGTTACCCGAATTACTAACAATTCTATGAACCTTAGATTAAACTCATGGTCCCAATTATCCAAATTAGGGTTTTTTCCACCATAGAATCTAGAGCAAAACCCTCCCCCATCAATATTCACCCATTCTTTTACGTTTCACGGTTTGAAAAATGGATTCGGGGAATGAAAAGCTTACCTTTAGCCTCACGAATGGTGTAAAACGAGTAGGAGTCACTTGGGGTTTGTTCCTTATCTCTAACAATCGAAAAGTGCCAAATAAGGTCATTTAGGGATTTATTTACGACTTTAAGTCCCGTCTGGCCCGCTACAGTGGCCACCACACTGCTACAGCGACCCTGCCAAAGCGACCAAAATCCCCGCCAAGGCGGGTTGCACAAAACAGAGAGCTATTTAAATAATTCCAAAATCCCCACTTCACAACACACCTCTAACCCATGATGCTTAGAAAATACTCTTCATGCTAAGATCGATTTCGGGAGTTATACTAGCCCGAATTCAATTCTGTAAAGTCGTATGGGTTCCTTAATGACTTATCTAACTACTCATGTAATCAAAATCATAAATAAGTCACCCGATTATTACCGAATTTCCCTACACCTCAATGACTCCGATTTTGTCCAATCTGGATTAGGTTGGGAAAATCCAAATACTACGAAAAAGTTTTTTGGTCCCAAATTTCCCCCCTTTGATATTTCTATAACGACGAAAACAGGTCGTTACACTAGCATTATTATTTATATTCTTGTTCAATGCAACCTATTGAGTAGGGTTTTAAAGCTTTGGTTGCCAAAGATAAATTTCAGTGATGTAGTTTTACTCTAACCTTAAATGTTTTCTAATTTCTCTTCAATTAAGTTAAATTAATTACCCTAATAAGATTTGCAAAAATTATGAAACATGAGAACCCTAACCTTGTGTTATGAAAGAGTAACAATTAAAGATGCTTGCAAAATATGTAAGAATCTATAATTACACGACAATAATAGGTATAAATATAAAGATACTTGAGTAATATTGATTACTCAACACTCAAAAGAACCAGAAAAGAAAAAGAAATAGTGTGTCCCCTTATTACAAGACAAAACTTAGTACTAAATTCCATTCAAAGAGTAGAATCTGAAGCTTGGTACTAAATCCAATTTGAAGAGAAAAAGATCTAAAAGTTTGTTCCAACTCAATAGATGTCATGCTCATTCGAGGTTTTACTTAGAGATTGTACAACCTGAATCCTTTATCATTAAATTGAAATGTGTATATTTGTACATACCCTAGGACTAGATAATCTAAACCTATCTAGTTCACGCGCAGTACAAGATCTACTTGATATCAGGATATTTAGATGCAACTATTTCTTTTCCAAATGTCTATGAGATGGTATTGACCATGTAGAAACAATTTAGTCAAATAATTTTTCAAAATAGGTACTCACACATGAACAATTATATGTGGCACTATCACGAGTAACAACATGAGAAGGATTACTATCCTCAATGAGGATGATAGGGAAAACGTATTGACATGAATATTTGGCCAAATAAGGACACTTTCAAGTGCTATGTTTGAAAGCTTTTTACAGGCTCTAACTTAAGAAAAAACAACAATTAAGAACCTTAAAGATGAAGGAAAAGGAAATAAGAGTTGTCATATAAGAAGCAGATAAAGCAATGGTCAACTTAAAACAGGTCATACTGGCTGCTTTGGCTTTAACTTTAAAGTATATGGTAGTTATGATTAACCAGCTATGATAGTGAAGATTGATGTGGTGAGCTGATTTGAGTAGCTAAGAAAGGTACAACATATGCAACTTGATATCACTAATCCTTCCATAAACATACAGCCATAGAAAAAATTCATTATAAACATTCCAACACTGGAAATTGCAGTATATTTTGTTGATTTCAGATACTAAACAAGGAGAAAACAAAATCTAAAAGCTTCAGTTCAAATACCTCTGCAAAGTACACTAAAAGGACTTTATGTAACACCTCGGACTTCAAAAGAGCTAAATAGAAATTCGTGCAAGTTACCCATCAGTTTTTAGTATTGGATCAACTTCAAACGATCATATCTTTTAGAAAATAAAGAATTAGGTGGCCCATGAGCTACCAAATTGAAGTTCTTTGAGTCCTCTTTCCAACACTGCCAAATTTGCTTAATTTTGAGCTCGGAGTAAAAAATTATGCCTGTTTGATGAAGCCTTTCTATTTAAGGCATTTCATTCGTTTTAGGAAAGGGTATTTTGGTCTTTTCATTTTCTCACTAGGCCTAAAACATATTTTCACCAAAAATAAGGATCTAATGTGATTTATACCACTTTTTCATGTTCCTAAAAACTTATTTAGAGCGAGGTTTCAAGAAGAGAAAAAGGGCTATGTTCAAGCGTTCTTCAAGACTTGTAGATTTTGCCAAGAACATCGTTCTTTCTAGGTATATAAGGCTTCTCACAGCCCTAATTGACGGCTCTACTCACTATTGACTTTTCTTTGTTTTTTCAAGGATTCAACTTAGTTTAGGCCTGAGCTTTTCTTAATAGATCAACTTTTTATTGATTTTTTCTTTGTTTCTCAAGTGACAGATAGTTTAGGCTTGAGCTTTTCTTAATAGATCAACTTTTTATTGATTTTTTCTTTGTTTCTCAAGTGACAGATTCAACTTCGTTTCGATTTGAGATTTTCTCAATAGATCAAATTTTAATTGAGTTTTCCGTTGCTGTTCAAGTGACAAATTCAATTCTGGTTAGGTTTGAGCTTTTGTCAAAGATCAATTTTTAATTGATTTTTCCTCTGATGCTCAAATGGCAAATTCAATTCAGGTTAGATTTAAGCTTCTCTCAATAGATCCAACTTTTTTTCTTATTGATTTTCCTTTTCTACAGATTCAAATCAGGTTAGGTTTGAGCTTTGCTCAATAGATCACTTTTGTAAATTGATTTTGCTTTTTAGCTTAAGTGACAAATTCAACTCTGTTAAATTTAATTTATTTAATAGGAAAATACAATGTAAAGACAACATCTGGATAGAGCAACTATATAAATAGGACTTTGTTTAGGGAAAGTTTATTGAAAATAATAGGGTGATGTGGGGATTGAGACTAGTTTTGTTGTAATTGGGTTCTACAAGTTCAAGAAATAAAATGTGTTTGTTTGACCCCAAAAATTAATATTGAATCAATAGATCAATTTTTAATCAATTTTCTTTGTTTCTCAAGTGACAGATTTAACTTAGGTTAAGTTTGAGCTTCTCTTGATATATCAAAAGAAATATTCGTGATTTTTTCCTTTTTAGCTCAAGCGACAAATCAACTCAAGTTAGGTCTAAGCTTTTCTCAATAGTTCAATTTTTTAAAAAGAACAATTGTTGTTCATACTAATTTGTGCACACCTTTACTATTACATCGAGTACCTGATATATCTCACTAGCATAGGTACTCGGTAATTTTACCTACCAAGGTTCACCCAACATTTTTTTCTCATTGTCAGATTTAAACCTTGGTATTCACGCGCATCAGTGTGAATCAATCAATCTTTTAGCACATTCCTTCTTGCTAGCAATATTATTTATATTCTTGTTCAATGAAACCTATGGAGTAGGGTTTAAAAGCTTTGGTTCCAAGGTAAATTTCAGTGATGTAGTTTTACTCTAACCTTAAATGTTTTCTAATTTCTCATCAACTAAGTCAAATTAATTACCTAATTAGATTTTCAAAAAATATGAACATGAGAACCCTAACCTTGTGTTATGAAAGAGTAACGGTTAAAGATGCTTGCAAAATATGTAGGAGTCTATAATTACTCGACAATCATCGGTATAAATATAAAGATATTTGATTAATATTCATTACTCGCCACTCAAAAGAACCTAAAAAGAAAAAGAACTAGTGTGTCCCCTTATTACAAGACACAACTTAGTACTAAATCCAATTCAAAGAGTAGAATCTAAAGCTTGGCTCATACTAGACCCAACTTACAAAGTAGGCACACATTATTCATAACTCGATAAAAATATATATCAACTTTGTACTAAATCCAATTTGAAGAGCACAAGATTTGAAAGCTTGTTCCAACTCAATAGATGTTACATCACTTGCTCATTCTAGGTTTTACTTAGAGATTGTACAACCTGAATCCTTTATCATTAAATTGAAATGTGCATATTTGTAGATACCCTAGGACTAGATAATCTAAACTTATCCAGTTGGCGCGTGGTACAAGATCTACTCGATATCAAGATATTTAGATGCAACTATTTCTTTTCCAAATGATTATGAGAGGGTATTAACCATGTAGAAACAATTTTGTCAAATATTTTTTTATAAAATAATCCTTAACTGGGACTCAACTTGCAACTAACCTCTATAACTTTAATCCAGAAGTTCATTGCACAGAAGCTAAATTTGAATAATCATACTAAGGTAATGACTTTTTAAGCTGAATTCTACATTTCTTTAACTTTATAAAATTCAATTATTAACTAACTTAGCATTACTAATGCTTACTTAACAAAAAATATTGAATGATCTCGAATTAGAAAAATGAATCAAACATATAGGACAGTGAAACAAATTCTTGTTTAATACCACAAGAGATATGTTGGAAATATTGCCACAATACTGCTTTTCCACTAAGCGTCTTTATAACATTTTGTGTAGGTAGATTTTTTTGTTGCGGTGAAAAGCTGAATGGAGATATGACGCTCTATGACATTCACTTAGATGGAAGTCACACCTTCCCAATTTTGGAAAGGGAAAGGTAAAATGGGACTTGGAGGAGGTTGTGGTTCAGCTCGGTTACATCAGAAGCATGAAGCTTGAGATCCACCCGAAAAATATGAAGTGGCTACTGAAATCATGGTCAAAAGAAGTGAACTTCCTATCTCACAACAGACTTAAAGGCTTGTTAGTAGACAATTTTTGTACTTGTATAATAATAGCCTCAGAGCTATTAGTACTTTTCTCTGCTATATTATTGGGAAACAATCTATGTTTCCTATCAAATATTATCGACTTCTATACCTATCATCTAATTGCATTGACTGCTTCATCTTTGCATCTCCCACCAATATGCAATATACAATTAGCAATTTTTTTAGAATGCATCCTGTTATTTTGGAGTTGATATGAAGTTTTGATGATTTAAAAAACTTTGGGATCTAACAAGGGACCTAGTCGAGGAAAGACTAAGAGTTTCCGTACATGAAAAATACAAAATACAAAAGTTGTCAAACTTGTTGTGGTTGGTGAACGTCTTTTTAAAGCAGCAGTCTCTCAGCCAATAGCTTGGCTCCAAGGGTTTGTATCCATTTTATATGAGCTTTTCTCCAATGACACAATCCAAGTTTTTAGCAAATAAAGTTTTGAATTCTGAAAATTCATAAGCTTGTAAAGAAAAAGTCATCTTCAAGGAAGACGATTGCTCAAACTCAACAAGGGACCTGATGGAGTGTTGAAGCGTCTTTTGTTGTATTTTGAGCTTTGTGTCTGTGTTCTTATATTATAAATCTACTCCTAAGTTATAAATAATAGTATATTGATTGCTTGTCTAAGTCTTTAGTTTGAGTCAGATTAACTAGATGTAGTTAGTCGAATCATCTATGTTCTAGTCAAGCATCTTTACATCATTGATTTAATGTTCTCTTGGGTAGAGTTGCCTAGGAGTGTCAACTAGAGTTAGTTGATGTGTGGGTGCAGCAGAGTTGATGCTTGTTTCTTCTCTTATCTTTGAGATCTGAGTTGGTGGCTAGAGTTAGCCTTGTTGGGTTCTTGAAGTCTAGATCAACTAGAGTTAGATTGTTTAGTGGGCCATAGAGTTATTGCTTAGTGTCCTTTGTAGTAGAGTTGCTACAGTAAGGGGGGAGGGAGTAAGAGTTTAATTCCTAGGTTACAAGAGTTTTTTATCTAAAGCTTTGCTCCATTTTGAGTGAAATAGAGTGTCTTGAAATCCTGTGAGACAGGTCGTGGTTTTCTCTTCCCTTGAGCAAGGATGTTTCCATGTAAAATCTCTTGTGTCTGATTTACTTTAAGTTACTTATTTCCACACTATTATTCTGTCAAGGGACCTGGACCATTGACTGATTATGGACGCATACATTCTATCACATCTTATATAAAGTGGGGTTTTCTAATTCTCACTAATTTGTATCCCTTTACAAGGAGATGGAAGTGAGTCTATTCGATATTATTTTACCTATCAGATTTCATTATAAGAGTTGGTACCCCTCCATTTCTGTCTGTTTTTAGCTCATCCACTAGTGCTTGACATACAATTTGTGACTTAAAGAGTCAAAAGCACAAACAGTCATATCAAATACTGATTATTTATGTATATATCAACATAATGATATTAATGATTATTTAAGATTTAAGTATTTAATTAATCATTAAGATATTGAACAAGTCTTATTATCATTAAAATGTATTCTTGTATGGATAATATTCATTATCACTCTATCCGTAATTACTAATAACCACAATTAATGTCATGACCCACGGCTACCCCTCTAAATGTGACACGGCGTACAAGGCTCCAAGAAGCCTCATACATGCCTTATAGCATATCATAACATATGAGCATAGGAAAAAGTGCGGAAATTTAAAACTTTTCTTTACAATCAAAGTCTTTTATAAAACAAGAGGGAGTCTATAACACTATGTCTCAAACAATCTATAACACTTGAATACAATCTTAGGGACACAACCCTTACAAAAGTCTAAAACATAAAAGAAAGACTTAAAGGACATAATGGTCAAGCCCTCGAATACTATATGAGGAGTCACCAATCTTCTTCTTCTTGATCTACTATGGTCCTAGCCACGAGGGTAGAAGCTGATATCACCAAACTCTACACATATAGAAAATGTAGAAATATGGGTTAGCACAAAAATGTACTAAGTAGGAAGCCATGCATAAAAATCCTTAAAACATGCAAAACGGGACATTTTAGTTGAAACAATGCTATATGCCAATTTTGAACATCATCTTTGAAATAGTTGGGGAAAGTAGCTCATAAGACAACTCATGTACAATTCGTCATAGCATAAATGATATCATCATAATCACGAGCATAGTCTCCAACATAAACATAATGCATACCCCAATCTTCATAAAACATAGTTCACACACATAGTTAAATACCAAGATCATCCCATCATAATAGAACCATCACATAAGTAAGCCTAGGTTATACTTGTGCGATGCATAGATAGGATCCCATAATCCTATCTACACTAAGTACCACTTTTAGGCCACCATGCTCATACTTATCGTGCTTTAATCTCATCCACAGTCAATAATCATAGACAAGGAAACATTGATGTTCATAGCTTATAACAAGTAAAGTCACTATTAGCAACACTTCATATCTTACATACATAAATTCATATATCTTCATAGCATAAGGAAACAACACCATAACCCCTTTTATGGTCTACTTGTGCAATGCATGAGTGAGTCCCACCCCCACTCTTACTAAGTAGAGCTCATCAAGAAGTCATAAGTATAGTTCATGTTCATGTTCATAATTCATATAAAGCATGTATTAAATCATAAATTATCATATCATAGGAGAAACATGCCATGACCACTCTCAAAGCCTACTTGTGCAATGCATGAATAAAGTCCCATGCCCCCACTAATACTAAGTAGAACCTCTTGAGGAACCATAGTACATAACTCATGTTCTTGTTCATGAGATAACTGTTTTGGGAACATAGTCATGGGATAGGGAGATTACTACTAGAAACCCCGGACTACTAATTTGAAGGTTTCCATCTCATGAGATAACTGTTTTGGGAACCCGGACTACTAGCGTGAAGGAACCCATCTCATATTCCTATCCTCTCGGTGCTAAGCATAATTCCCTTTAAATTCATGTTAAGTCTTGACTTAAGTTCATGTTTATGGAAGGGTGACTTAACACTCAATCCAATACAACATCATGATATAGCTCATTGATTCATTAGGTGAGAATGGTCTTTCAACCTTAGAATCATTAATATGTGAGTAAACCTTTCACATCATGTTCATAGTGTGTTCATGAGAACAACCTTTCAATAAACACAACAACATTATCATATTCATAGACATTTCATGCATAGTCATGTGTAAGGGTATAGGGAGAATGATCTTTCAACAGTACCACAATTACACAATAGTCATAGGATCTTCACTTTTTAAGTGAATCATGAGCTCATACACAATTCTTATCAACATGTACAAACCCTCATAATTTGCCCTTCAAGGGCTATGAAACAACTCAACCCAAACATCTAGAATTACTACATTAGATAAGGGAAATATCATGATTCCATAACTCAATCAACACATTAGTCACATCATAGTCATGTTGTGTGTGTGTGATTGTCCTTTCAATGACACAACAACCACATTATCATCATAAACACTTCACTCTCAAAGTGTTCATAAAACATGCACATAATATCATAATCATGCATACCCCTCTTACCTTGCATTTAAGGATCATGCTAAGTCAACACATCTAGCATTCACCACATGAGACATAGACATACTCTTGCCTCAAGTGAATCATTCATTATATGCATAAACTCATGTACTCATATTATATGTCATGTGGGTGAAGTCCTTCGACAATAATGCCATTTACAATTAAAAATACATACTAGATTCCTTCTTTATGCCTTAACATCCCTAACTTATTCATATTATCTTTTACCATTAAATCCCTAGAAGTCATCTTCAAGCTACAAGGCTTACTCTCAAGCAATACCTCACATGATCATCATGTATACCTAATTCTCAAGGTAATCCAACCACATGTTTAATTCTCAATCAATTATAGTCACATGGCATCATATAAACTCAATCAATACAAACATAATCTATTCACATGCTTCCTTAATCAATCAACCCACATCATGAATTCACAACTTAGTAAATATGGATTCATGGAGGGATTTTATCATAAATCAACAATTAATCATCAATTAAACCATAATACACCATAATCAACCATAATCAACCATAAATCAATAATTGAAAACGTTTTGAAAGAGAACTCATGACTTAGATTGAAACCCTAGCTTTTGGGGGAAATTGGAAGCTTTGAAATCAAGTTTTGAAGGGACTCTATGGGTGGAAACTACCCATAGATGGAAAGACACCATACCTTGTGAAGATTTACTCACGAAATTGAAGATAAAAGGCTGATCCTTCACCCCTAGACTTGACCTTGTTCTTCTTCTTCAATGGAGCTTCTAGAGAGAATATTTGAAGAGGAGGTGGTTTCTATTTTTGGGTTTTGGGAAATATGAGTTATAAAAGGGTAGTTAACAGTTTAAAAAGCCTTAATTAAGTATAAATAATCAAATAAACCGACCCCTAACTTAATTAACCACCCTAGAAATTTACCAAGTTGCCCCTTCCTTGGCCAAGATTGGGCAGTCTACAGGTGCCACTCATGCCTACCTGACCCACAGATCGTGAGTAGTGGCACGCCCTATCCTGCAGGTCCATGGGTGGTGGTTGAAACTATTCATTTGTGGGTCTTGACCTACGACCAAGCCCTACGGGGCGTGATGGACCTATGCCCAGTAGGTCCCATCCGTAGGTCCTAAGTTTTTTACAGTTTTGTTTTTTAATTCTTGGGGCAGCCTTGGGGTTAGACTTTAGGGTCCTTCTCAAGGACCCTTGGTTGGTCCTTGGGGAGTCGTACCTTGACGTTTAACCACTAAACCCCTCAACCTAAGCTCGGGGAACCATTTTACAACATAAAACCCCACATCAAACTCAAAAACACACTCGTAAGGCTCTAATTTCACCTACTAGTTTTCCGTGTCATTACAATTTACCGTCTCTTTCATCACAACCACCTCCACCATTATTGGTGTAAATCACCAACCACCATTGGCAACCAACATCACTCACAACCACTTTATACAAGCTCATTCAAAGGCTAATACCATTACACGTTCTATCATACATAATACTTATTGAACTCGATGTTTGGTGAAAATTTATAATATACTTATTGGTTTGAACCCCTATTATATGTTTTGACCAAGGCACAATTATTGAGTTAAAAAAATGACCATGAGCTAGATTTTATTCGTATAGCTTCATATTACCTATCCTCTAGGAAGAGCCTCGTAACATTATACTTGTGGTGATTAGGAATACAGGGTGGGGTTACGATGATGCTTTATATCTTGGCAAAAATTTTAACTTGCTCCGCCCCATTTTTTTTAGCATATTACTCTATTTATAACCACCCAATCCCACATGGCTCACACTATACAATTTAGTATTATTATTTTTTACTCACCTACCACTTCATTGCCACCACTACTATCAGCCACTACCACTATTGCGGTCAATCCCTGCTACTAACAACCAAGTCCACCATCACAACTAGCACTGCCACCAACTATTGCCAACAATGTCAACCACCACACATTCTTCAACCACCATAACCATCAACCACCAGCCTATTTTTTAGTAGTGTGGGCTGATTTTTTGGTTGCCCCTACCTGATCTTGATGGTATTGAACTCTGATAAAGATTTAAGAAGTCAAAGTGTTTATTTTCATAAAATTATATTTATTTTAGAGAATTGAGGTGCTTGATCAAAATATAGGGGAAAATGGGCACTACAAATTATCTCTCCCAAAATATTATTTACAAAAGCATTTTAGACACAAATCAATTTTCAAATAGGTAGATTTTGAAAGTCTGATCAAACAATATTTTACTACTAATAGCTTGTGAAAAGTAAAATTGATTTGCGCATCCCCCTATTCCAATACATAATTTTGAAAGCTTAGCCAACGGTCTATCACTAATAGCTTGCTTGGTCAAACTTTTGGGAAGCCAAAACTAATTATTTTTTTAAAAAGATGTTTATCTTATACCATCCGATTGGTTTAATTAGGTCATAATTAGTGGCTAATTCAGCATGTGCATGCAGTAGTATGATAATAGATTAGTTTTTAACAACGAGACAAATGCAACTATATCCAAATAAGTGAGTGAAAGATGACGCGATACATGTAACTATTATTCGTGTTCAATTAAGACTGGGCAACGGACCGGAACGGAATGAACCGGTACCGGACCGGAACGGGATGGGTTGACCGGAATGTTGACCGGTACCGGGATGAACCAGACCGGAATTACCGGTACGGATACACGGTTCCGTCCCGTTCCACTATATACCGGGATGGAACCGGAACGGACCGGAATGGAACGGGACGGGATAAACGGAACGACACATCTAGCTATTTTAAAAAATGATTAAAAAAATTTAGTTATTTTAATTTTTTGAAATACAAAAATATTAATGTTTTTTTATTTTTCTAAGTTTAAATTAATAGTTTTGAAATTTATAATGTAGTTTTACTTAAGTTTATTTTAAAAATATTTTTTTTAATTTTTACTTATTAAATTTGCAAGTTAAGTTTAATAAAGTTTTT
>NC_064285.1:53001290-53034733 GCF_019186545.1 Solanum stenotomum | reverse complement strand
ATATATATATATATATATATATATATATATAAATTAATCGGAACCGTACCGGACCGGAACGGAACCGGAATAAACCGGGATGTACCGGTACCGGTACACCGGTATCAAAT
The DNA here is from genome assembly GCF_019186545.1 of Solanum stenotomum. Classification (NCBI taxonomy): domain Eukaryota; kingdom Viridiplantae; phylum Streptophyta; class Magnoliopsida; order Solanales; family Solanaceae; genus Solanum; species Solanum stenotomum. Next base: position 53,034,623 of record NC_064285.1, on the reverse strand, counting down.
TGTGGTACCGTTCCGTCCCGTGTACCGGTTCACGGTGTCCCGTTCCGTCCCGAATACTACCGGATCGGAACGAACCGGAATGGTACCGGAACGGTACCGGACCGGTACCGGTACAACCCGGTCCGGTGCCCAGCCTTATGTTCAATGTTCATACCATTTTAAACAGTTAAAAATTAACATAAAAATTTACATCAATTGCTAGAAATACATATTTCTTGCATTTATTATATATGTGAATTCCTAATTTGAAATCTATGAATTTCTACAATATATAGAGACTCTAAATTAATACTACAATAATAAATTAATGCTAGCTTAAAGTCTGTGTCATTTTCTTTATACAAGCTCGTTCGAAGGGAAATAACATTGCACGTTCTATCATACAAAAATACTTACCGAATTTGAGTTTGGTGCAAATTATATTATACTTATTGGTTTGAACCCCTACTAAATGTTTTGACCATCATTGAGTTCAAAATGATCATGAGCTAGATTTGCTTCTTCTAGCTTCATATTACCTATCCTCTAGGAAGAAGCCTCGTAACATTATACTTATGGTGACTAGTATGAATAAACTGAAATCCTCTCGATTGACATTGATGATGCAAGAATTAGAATGAAGAAGATGAATAAGAACTCGAAAACAGAACAATGGTGTAGAGAGAAATCATGGTGGAAAAGAGAAAAATATCTTGCATAGAATCGAATGTGTGTGACGTGTTACACTTATAGAAATGTACAGATCATTGCCAGCTTACATATAATCAATCTATTAACTAACTGATTACTTAACTAACTAACAAAAAATAGTTATGCTAAGTTGTAACCTTCAACTAGGAATACGGTGATGGGGTTACGATGATGCGTTATAACTTGGTAAAAAGTTTTAACCTGCTCTGCCCCATTTTGTTTTATTTTTACCAAATTACTCTATTTATAACCACCCCAACCCACATGGCTCTCTCTATACAATTTAGTATTTTTTTTTAAAACATATAACTCGCCTACCACTTCATCTTGCTTTTGATATTCAAAAAAATAGTTTTATCCCGCATAAAACTCTCTTACACCACCCTGATTATGAGTTTCTACAACGCACCACCTTCCCACTACCATATTTTTTTTAATGGTGATTAGCTTTTCACAAAAAAAAGAAGAAGAGGGAAATGGAAAGGAGATTACAAGATGTGGAGTCAAACTCTCATCATGATGAAAGTTCATGTAGCCAACCAATTGCACTACCAAAATTCCTCTCTAAATGATCAACGATGCTTTAATTTCCTATAGTAATATTAACATATATATCATATTTCCTTTTGAGCAAAAAAGTAGTACTCTCTAGACAATCTTATATAAGTACAATTCTTCAGAAAAAATAAAATATTTAACTTCCATATCACCCACTAAAGAGAAAAGAAATTTCATTGATCTGAAATCATAGTAGCTTTTAGAGTGCTTACTATTGAATTTGTTGCAAGTAAATGAAAAGTAGTTGTATTATGATATCATGTTCTATGTGCATATTCCCAATTTATTATGAACACAAAGAACTCATTTATGAAGAATTATAATGTCAACAAAACATTCTAATTTCTCGTTGCTTGTGATGATTGAGATGTTGCTACCATTTGAGCCAAGATGCTAGTATATTGTACAACCGTGTGTTGTGAAGTGTATTGATCAGAGAGGCCAAACCCTGAAAATTTTGGTTCAACATGTACAAACTAACCTAGTAATGATCTTTTTTCAAGAGTTTCCTTCAATATCTCGAAGAATTTACGCATAATTAAATGTGATGTTTCCCAAGAGGAAATAGGAAGATACTCCATCTACAAAAGAAACAAACATATTATGAGGCAAGCATGCTCATAATGGAAACTGCTTAAAATTAGTGCAGTACTTACCATAGCAATGTTTAAAAAAAAAAGGCTTAATCACATAAAAAGCTTTAATCGAAAATAAATCTCTAAAAGTATTTCATACCTTCATTACTGTAACACCCCGTATCTGAAAACAGACCTAATGCAGAATTTCCAGAAGTTGCAGGTGCAACCCACGAACCGTAGGGTAACCTACGACCCGTGCCGGTTGTCCATGGTTCACACCTAAAAGACCTCCCCAGACTCAGCCAAAAAATCCCTCTAAGGGTCGACCCACGATCGGACCTATGGACCGTGGTCCGTGTCTGTGGATCAGACCCCCAAGAACCAGCTTCCTGTCACGACTGACGATTGACCAGCACGGACCGTCAGTCGATCGATGGTCTGTCGGTCCCGTTCGTCGGTGACCCCGGCATCAATTAAGTCTGGGGTCTTTTGGTTTTTTCCTTATGCATTGGACCCCTAAACTAAGTCGTTTAGACCCTAAACTACGTGGTTTTGATTAATTTTAGCCTAGAAACATAACTAGAACTTACCTAAGTCAAATCATTTATCAAACCTCAGAGAAATTAGAGCGTAATAGGAGAAGAAGGTCAAGAACCCTAGTTCAAGAACGCAACAAGGTTCCATCAGTTCCTGCCCCAAAATCAAAAAATTTCTTTGTGAATTTCGTCACCAGGTATGTGGGATTTCATTAGTGGGTTCCTTTCACCCATTACGTCCCCAGATTTCAATCAGATTCTTGATTCCCTTATTATCAACTAGACCTAGGGTTTCTAGAATTATAGTAGATTATTGTGAATTAGTTACTTAATGTTTCAAATTAGTTAATCATGGCTTTGAGCATGTTTTAGTATAGTTTCCTTCATAAATTCAGAACCCTAGCTATGTAGTTCTTTAGTTCATGAATTACACTTGCTAGGTCAGCTATTTCAGATATTTTCATATATACATGCCTCAGTTTCGAATGTGTCATTATCAGTATATTAATGTTGAATTCTCAGATTTTGCATGTTAGTATTTTGAGTTATCCAGTAAGACATTATTTCAGATATAATGTGTTAAATTACTTAATCATATGGGAAGCTTAATACCGAGTGGACTAGGGTCAGACACCCTCAAGTCCCAGAACTACGTACCCCGTAGGTTGTAAGTCCCCTCCGTGGGCATCATTTTAGTGATCACACTAGCATGCGTCTATACCTTTGGCCGGGTATATTGGGTCATCTCGATGGGGCGTATACATCGGACTCCACATTTAGCTTATGTGGTTTTATGTCAGTTATTAGTAGCTCTCTTACAGTCCAGTTAGACTCTATTGCATTTGACCGTGTTATCAGTATAGTTCAGTATTTCAGTCTCAGTATGTTATAAACTTGGTTATTGCATTCAGTATTTCATGTTTAGTATTCTCAGTTGTATCATGCTTATCTCATGTCATTTTATAGATATATGCTTTGATTCAGTTATGTTATTGTTCAATTTTACTCTATCCTGCATGCTCAGTACCTTTCAAGTACTGACGCATACTCTGCACTACATTTTCTCATGATGTAGGTTCAGGTCCTTAACAGTCAGATCACACATAGATCGATTCCCGATCTTAAGTTCAGCAACATCGGTGGTGAGTCCTCATCCTTCGAGGGCTAGTGACATGATTCATTTCTTGCTTTTAGTTTTAGTTTTAGTTCTGCTAGATCTAGTTGGGGCATGTCCCAACATTTCTAGTTTGTAGAGGCTTTATTTCATACATAGTTAGATTCAGTTATAGTGTTACAGTTTGACTTTTCACTTTTATTCAAACTTTTAGTTTTTCATATATTCAGATTTAGTATATGGGTATTCCCCATCATTTCAGATTTCTATATTATTTAGCTTCCGCACAGTTTTATTGCTCAGTTTATCTTTAGTATGCTTATGATTATGCCAACAGAGTTAGCTTGGGGTCACCTGTGATCCTAGGTCACGTGCCCGCATCCAGGGGGTAGCCTCGGGCGTGACAAACTTGGTATCAGAGTGTTAGGTTTAAGAGTCCTAGGATGTCTGAAAAGCCACACTAAGTAGAGTCTTTTTCATGGGTGCGAAGTGCACCACATCTAATGAAAAGGAGGCTGCAAACTGTTTTAGAAAAAACTTCAATTTCTTTGTTACTCTTATCGTGCGTAAGGTATGATCTAATTCCTCGTGCTAATCCTTCGTTATGCACTTTCAGATCATGCCTCCTTGTAGAGCTTACATAAGGAATGCGAATGCCAGGAATGCAAACGCAGCTCCTCAAGTCCCAGATCAGGAAGTTTTGAATGCTGAATTTTGGAACGCTATCCAATTGTTGGCTCAGAGTGTGACCAACTAGAACAACCAGCAGGCTCCAGTTCTGACAAATGCTAATGTTGGGTCAGCTGCATCTAGAGTTCGGGATTTTGTTAGGATAAATCCGCCTGAGTTCTTAGGATCGCAGATTGGTGAGGATCCCCAAAACTTCATTGATGAGGTCAAGAATATCTTTGGAGTGATGAAGGTAACTGGAAATGATCGGGTTGAGTTGGCATCTTACCAACTTAAGGATGTAGCTCATAACTGGTATACTCAGTGGAAAGAATGCAGGGGTACAGATGCAGCTCCTATCACTTGGGATTGCTTTAGTGAGACCTTTTTGGACAGGTTCTTCCCAAGAGAGTTAAGGGAGGCAAAAGTTCAAGAGTTTATGAGTTTAAGGCATGGTTCTATGACAGTCCAAGAGTATGGACTCAGGTTAACCCAACTCTCCAGGTTTGATCCTCACATGGTTGCTGATTCCAGGGCTCAAATGAACAAGTTCATGTATGGGGTATCCGATTTACTGAAAACATGGTGTAGGAATGCTATGTTGCTGTGAGATACGAACATCTCTAGGCTAATGACTCATGCTCAGCAGGTTGATGGTGATAAGCTTAGGGAACAAGCCAAGGAGAATAAGAAGTCTAGGACTGGGAACTATGAGTATTCTCCACAGAAATTGGGTGGTGGAAATCGCTCACAGGGTCACTAGAAGTCTTCAACTCTATCACCTTCATCAGCTAATGTTCCATCCTCCAAGTTCCGTAATGATAAAAAAGGTAGGGCATCAGGCTCTAAGACTCAAGGTAGTATTTCAGGCACCAGAACCTACCCAACTTGTCCAAAGTGTGGTAAGAAACATCCGAGTGAGTGACTTGCAGGAAAGGAAGGATGCTTTGGGTGTGGTTTGTCTGGTCATAGGTTAAAAGATTGTCCTTCTAAACAGGGTCAAAGAGGTAACAATGGTAGAGCTCAGTCCACAACTTCAGCAACACCAGCAGGTCGCCCGACTCAGCAGGGTAATGCATGTGGTACAATTGGTGGTCAGCGCCAAAAGAGGTTGTATGCTCTCCAGGCTCGCCAGGATCAGAAAGATTCTCCTGATGTAGTCACTGGTACGTTATGAGTCTTTGAACTTGATGTTTATGCATTGTTAGATCCAGGGGCTACTCTTTCCTTTGTAACTCCTTGTATAGCAGTCAACTTCAATGTTATTCCAGAAACTCTTTCAGAACCCTTCTCAGTCTCTACTCCAGTTAGTGACCCAGTTATAGCTAGACGGGTATACATAAATTGCTTTGTCACAATCTCCGAGAAAGTCACCTCAGTAGATCTTTTAGAGTTAGAAATGGTAAACTTTGATATCATTCTAGGAATGAATTGGTTACATTTCAGTTATACCTACGTCGATTGTAGAACTAGGATTGTTCATTTTTAGTTTCCCGATGAACCAATCGTAGAATGGAAGAGTAGTAGCTTAGCGCCTATGGGTCGATTCATTTCTTACCTTAAGGCCAGAAAGATGATTTATAAGGGTTATCTCTATCATCTAGTTCGAGTTAAGGATTCTAGCTCCGAAACCCCAACTCTTGAGTCAGTCCCAGTAGTCAATGAGTTCCCAGAAGTGTTTCCAGAAGATATTCCCGGAGTTCCTCCCATAAGGGAAATCGACTTTGGAATTGATCTCCTTCCAAATACCTAGCATGTTTCTATTCCTTCTTACAGAATGGCTACAACTGAGCTTAAGGAATTGAAAGAGCAATTGAAAGACCTTCTAGATAATGTCTTCATCAGACCCAGTATTTCCCTTTGTGGTGCACCAGTGTTGTTCGTTAAGAAGAGAGATGGTTCTCTCAGAATGTGCATTGACTATAGGCAGTTGAACAAGGTCACAATCAAGAATAAGTACCCCATCCCCAGGATTGATGACTTATTTGACCAACTTCAAGGTGCTAGTCATTTCTTAAAGATAGACCTCAGATGCGGTTATCATCAACTCAGAGTCAGAGATAGTGACATTTCGAAGATAGCCTTCAGAACTCGATATGGTCATAATGAATTTGTAGTTATGTCATTTGGACTAACCAATGCTCCTGCAGCTTTCATGGATTTGATGAATAGAGTGTTCAAGCAGTATTTGGACTTGTTCGTTATCGTCTTTATTGATGATATACTCATTTACTCTAGGAATGAGGAAGAACATGCGAATCATTTGAGGGTTGTTCTACAAACTCTCAAAGATCACCAGTTATTCGCTAAGTTTAGCAAATATGAGTTTTGGTTGCAGTCAGTTGCTTTCCTTGGGCATATTGTGTCTAGTGAAGGGATCCGAGTGGATTCTCAGAAGATAGACTCGGTGAAACAATGGCCCAGACCAACCTCTCCTACAGATATCAAAAGTTTCTTGGGTTTGTGATGCTTATCGTGACCAACGACACAACTTCCAATGTAAGTGTCTACAATCGATGATAATATAGTAACCCAATCGAGGGTTGGGGTTATATCCCGAGGGAGCGGTTTTGAGAATTAGTAGCAAACTAGAATTTAGTTCTAACTTGTCATAGCTAAAGACATTAACGATTAAAAACATAATAAATTAAAGGGGGTGACAAAAAAGTGTCAAATATCGATTTGGGGGTTTTGTCACAAGTATAGCAAAAACAGTAAAAATAACAAAGAAATGTATGAATGAGAGGGGAATTCTTGGGATGTGATTGGAACATGGGATAAACAAGATTGTTGGGTACATGATTTTGATAGAAAACTTATAGAGTAATTTTGACTAGGAAGCTTTAAACGGAAATAAGCTTTCTCGCGAGCAACTCACCCTATTTCAAATGGGTTCCTCTCGGACACCCACTTGTCGCATGAATACCAGCCTACGCCTTACCGCACTCACTCTCTCAAGCTGAGTGTTAGTATATGGGACTAGGGTTCACTCTCTCGAGCAGAACCTCATGTCGACCCACTCCTTAGGCCATCAATTTAGTAGTCTTGGTTTCGCGACTTCTCTTTCTAGCAAGCCGAAAACACATGAGTGAACTTGTATTTGCAACTACAAATCCATTAGATTCATCCACAACTACTAAGCGAAATCAAAATTAAACTACATTTAAACTATCAGCAAGCAAGACCCAACAACTAATCTAACCCATATTCACAAAATCACACCCCAAAAATTAGGGTTTTTAGCCACACAACATAAGATAGAAATTTATACCTAAATGATGTTGCATTCAAATGGATATTAAGATTTAAGTCTTGTTACATGCCAGGAATGAAGAATCCAAGAGACCCAAGTCCAAATCCTTGGAGATAAAACCCTCTTCTTCTTCAAGTATTCAAAACCCTCTCAAACTCAGAGCAAAAATATGAAAAACTAATATTCTCTATGAAAATTATAATAATTGTTCCACTCTTAAAACTCCAACTCCAACTAGTATTTATAGCTTTCACAGATTTGTGGTGCAGCGGATCATTCGGTGTCGTTAGTCTGAATCGTTGATCAACTCGGTGATTTAACCTTTGGTGTAGCTCATCACCATCTTGAACCAGCCTTCAGCATCGTCGTGCTCTGGGTCATTGGGAGACATGGTATTGCTTCGCAGAACTTCTCGGCGATGCGCCGACTGCTTCTTTTTTTCGCCGACTTGATTCTTTCCTTTAGGGCTCAGCACGCTGGAACAAAAGGTGAAGTAAGACCCTTCAGCGACTCGCCAAGTGAACTCAGCGATCCTCATGCCTTCATTTCTTCGTTCTTTTCAACCTTTTCGTTCCTTTTTGCGACGTAGTGTTCATGCTTTCCTTCAAACATCAAATACCTAAAAGTTAAGGGTTTTCATCAGATATTGAGATAAAATAAGCATTTGAGGACACAATTTCTATTAAAATATAGCCCTAAATGAGTCCAATTTGTGGACTTATCAACACCCCCAACTTAAACTTTTGCTTGTCCTTAAGCGAACTTAAGTTCAGCCGTTCAAAAAGGGTGTCTCGAATAGTGCTACACAAGACTCAATCATGGATGCACACAACAAGACTCAATTTACTTATGCAAAGATCAATTGTGTACTCAAAGATTCAAGTTTTGACACACTATTACCAAAGATTCTCAAGCTCGCAATACTTGCTTCAAATGAAAGTTCAAGCTCAATAAAAGCCTTCGAATGCCCTCACACAAATGATGATTCCATTTTCACACGCAAAGGTAATCAATCTAAAGTTCAGGAATCAGATACAACGCTCACACTCATAAAGATGAACGCAATGCATGCTTTCACCCATAGGTTTGTCCGTATTTTCCAATCAACATTTGTTTCGACTTTCTCAAGATCACTAAGGTCTTAACAAGGCTTGTAACGGAGCTGAGTGTAAAGGTATGGTCATTTAGGCTCAGTGACTTTTATCCTCATCAAATGTGGTGCTCTCAACACCTCCTTTATTTTTCCTTCATCATTTTCATTAGTGCATCATAGGTTATTCTATTTTATTCACTTTCCATGGATTGTTTGGAAACCTCATCTCTTTTATACTTTATTCCACAACTTTCTTTTTCATTCATTTTTTTTCTTTCTCTTTTCTCTTTTTGTTTTTATATGGAGGGGTTCCATTTTTCTCAACACCATGGGTTAAAAGAGACTTTTCTTGCACTTCTTGACTTTCCCTTTTCTTTTTCACCACACCCCCAACTTAGGCTTTTGGCCTAAGTTGGTTATTCAATTAGCCACAATTCAAGAGGATTATAGGTAATGGATTAAGAATTGTCTAGTTTTCATCAAGTTTCTTCCAAAGAAGGGTAAGGCTCAAAGGGTGTTCAAGAGAGAATCACACGCTCACAAGGTAGGTCACAGAAGAGGTATATGTCAAATTGGTTCACACTCTTCGAAGTTGCCTGAGATCATATCAAGAGAAAGTCTTACTTAGTCAACCGGACAAACATGACAAATTCTAGGTGTTTTCATGCATGGTTCCAGGTAAGCTTATCACACAAGGCATCGACACTTAAGTCTAACAAGACTCCACACTTTTGCTAGTGTGCAACGGTCATCACAAGAGAATCGATTTGATAAATGACTAATCACAACGAGATGCAAAGAGTTCACATATTATCTATGCAACTTCATTTGGCCTCATCGTAGCCGTACATTCATGTTCGTTCTATTGAGAGCACTGTTCAAGTCATCGGTATTGATCGGGACCGAGACTTAAATTTTGCAAAAGAACAACCACATTCATCACACAAGAGGTGGCAAAAATTTTCGGACGGGTTAAAATCATTTTGAATTAAAATAAATAAAAGAAGGCATAAGCTCAATTATCCACAGAAAAGCAATATTAACACAATTTTAAACAGAACAACCCAAAATACATCAACAAAACACGAACACGAGTAGCACATAAAGGTGGGCCTTACCCCATCACAATTAAAAAGCATTTGTCCTCAGATGCACATGACAAAATATCCAAAATGACAATTAAAGAAAGACAGAGAGGGAGGTAAAGAAGAGATCCTGGCTAAGCAGTCGCTCCATCTGTCCAGGCATTAGTGCCCGAAGTGTTGTCATTTTGCTTCTGGTTCTCTTTTTCTTTTTGCTCTACTTCAGCTTCTGCAGCGATATTAGCCTCGATCTTATTGTCCAACTCGTGAGCTGCCACAAAGACGTGTATCGTATTGCTAAAACCTCGAGCCCATGAAGGGACATTAGGGTTGATGGGCATCCTCCTCCTCGAACTGGCTGTCTTTTTCTCGCTTCTTGCAGTTCTTCTGAACTTTTGTGCTCTTATGTGTCTGGGTGGCATGTTTCTTCTTGCAACTGTTAGTTTGGCCATGTCTGCGAAGTCTTGAGATAATTTTAGAGCATATTTGACAACCAAAACAAAGACATTCAGTTGTAGAAAGTCTAGATAGTCCATTTGGTGTGCCGCCGAATACATTTGGCGAGCCACAGATAATCCGCCGAAGGTCACAGTGCAAAATGAGTTAGAAATGCAGACAAAGGGCGAATAATAAAACTTTCGGCGAGTCGCCGAGTGCTCTTGGCGACCTCATACTTCTCGTTGAAAGTTACAGATGCCACAACAAAAAAAACATGATAATAAGGGGGAGATAAGGTAATTAGGAAAACCGCAAAATAGTTCGACGAGCTCGTCACAGCTCGCCAAATGACCCAACGTGTCTACTTTTAACCCAACTTCTCAAAATCAGCCCCACAACCCCCAAAAACGCAATTTAAGCACAAAAGGCACAAATTCAACCACGACCCATAACATACGAATACCACTCATCACACATTAATTCCACTTGATGCATTGGAGAAAAAGATTTCACAGTTTAGGCAATAAAGGCGGGGCTATCGAAGAAAAATCAACACATAAACAATTAAGCCCAATCAGGGAGGTTCAACAGATTTCGACAAGATTACAAAATTTGCAAATGAGTACAATTTTGACAAGATAGTTATGGGGTTCGGGACACTAACCTTTTGTCCTAATCAAATGGATATTGAGATGCTAGGAAGCACTGTAATCTGACTCCAAGCACAAATCAATCAACCAAAATACTCCAAGAATGCAAGTAATATAAAACTAGAGTGCATGTGTGAGTTTGGGAAGGTGAAAAAGTGAGGGAAAGTGAAGGATTTCAAATTCTAGGACCTTTGGCAATTATAAACCGTCTAGTTCACACCCATTTGGCGACATTAGTCGCACTCACCGATCCAATCGGAGACACGCCGAATGGTCATTTACCTCGCCGAGTTTTACAGGACCTTCAGTCAAAGTGAAGGTCTAAACGACGGTTTTCATCGCAATCGCCAACCTGTTCGGTGATTCGCTGATGGAACTATTAGCTCGCCAAACGTAATTTCCACACACTCTCTATACTTTAACCTGTTCATTCAACACACTATTATTTCTAAAACAACAATAAAGCAATAAAGGGTTTGGGTTGCCTCCCAAATAGCGCCTTAGTTAACGTCGTGGCACGATGCAGGTTAACACCTAAACTTCACTTTTGGGATTAGCCAAAACATCACTTGGCAACCCCCTGCTTTGTGGCAGATGGAGATGAGGCATCACATAACCTGTAAGGTTCTCGAGTAGCTAAATGTTTCTGGAATGAGAACCAATCATCTGTTTCATCACTTCGATTTTCTCATTCATCGCTTCCAGTACCCTATCATGCTCACTTACCTTGTTGAAAATGATTGAGACCATTCCTTTGACACATTTACCCTCATTGACCTTGGGCTTTCCTCGCTCATGAGAGGGGACGTATCTGTTTTTCCTTTTGCATTGGACTTCAATCTCCGCTATCTTTTTGGCCAACTCATCCATTTGAGTCATCAGCGCGGCCAACATGAAGTCCTTCTTTACTTCTTGGTTTGATTCAGCCGTGAGATCAAGCAGGTGGGCTGCTATCGCATAAGGTTGTTGTGTAATACCACCCGGAATGAGTTGGTCAGCCAATGCTTTGTTTTTGGGACTAATTGGGAATTTCATGGGTGGGGGATTAAATCAGAAGCGATTTAAATTTTGCCCATGCTTCATGAATCCGTTCACCTTCTAATTGTTTGAAGGTTAGAATGTGATCCCTGAACATCATTACTTTTAATGGAGGAAACTCCATTTGCTCACGAGTACTGCTTGACACTCTCACCTTCTCTGTTTCAAAGCACAAACAAGCAAAATACAAAACTAAAAATTAAGTAAGTGATCTACAACTATGAAGAACAAAATTTTTACCAATCTAAGAATTCTCAAATAACAGCACTCCCCGGCAACGACGCCATTTTGATCCTTATCATGATCAATGACACAACTTCCAATGCAAGTGTCTATTATCGATGATAATAGTAACCCAACTGACGGTTGGGATAATATCCCAAAGGGAGCGGTTTAGAGAATTAGTAGCAAACTATAATTTAGTTCTAACTAGTCATAGCTAAAGACATTAATGATTAAAAACATAATCAATTAAAGGGGGTGAGACAAAAGTGTCAAAGATCGATTTGGGGGTTTTGTCACAAGTATAACAAAAACAGTAAAAATAACAAAGAAATCTATGAATGAGAGGGGAATTCTTGGGATGTGATCAGAACATGGGATAAGCAAGATTGTTGGGTACATGCTTTTGATAGAAAACTTATCGAGTAATTTTGACTAGGCTAAGCTTTAAATGGAAATAAGCTCTCTCTCGAGCAACTTACCCCGTTTCAAATAGGTTCCTCTCGGACACCCACTTGCCGCATGAAGACCAACCTACGTCTTACCCCACTCACTCTCTCGAGCTGAGTGTTAGGATATGGGACTAGGGTTCACTCTCTCGAGCAAAACCTCATATCGACCCACTTTTTAGGCCATCAATTTAGTAGTCTTGGTTTCGCGACTTCTCTTTCAAGCAAGCCGAAAAAGCATAAGTGAACTTGTATTTGCAACTACAAATCCATTAGATTCATCCACAACTACTAAACGAAATCAAAATTAAACTACATTTAAACTATCAACAAGCAAGACCCAACAACTAATCTAACCCATATTCACAAAATCACACCCCAAGAATTGGGGTTTTTAGCCACACATCAAAAGACATAAATTTATACCTAAATGATGCTGCATTCAAATGGGTATGAAGATTTAAGTCTTGTTACAGGCCAAGAATGACAAATCCAAGAGACCCAAGTCCAAATCCTTGGAGATGAAACCCTCTTCTTCTTCAAGTCTTCAAAACCCTCTCAAACTAAGAGAAAAAATATGAAAAACTAATATTCTCTATGAAAATTATAATAATTGTTCCACTCTTAAAACTACAACTCTAACTAGTATTTATAGTTTTTACAGATTTGTGATGCAGCAAATCATTCGGTGTCGTTAGTCCGAATCGCTGATCAACTCGACGATTCACCCTTTGGTGTAGTTCATTGCCGTCTTGCACCAGCCTTCAGCTTCGTCATGCTCTGGGTCATTGGGCGACATGGTATTGCTTTGCGAAACTTCTCAGCGATGCGCCGAGTGCTCCCTTTTTCCGCCGACTTGATCCTTTCCTTCAGGGATCAGCACACTGGAACAAAAGGCGAAGTAAGACCCTTCGGCGACCCACCAAGTGAACTCGGCGATCCTCAGGCCTTTATTTCTTCGTTCTTTACAGCCTTTTCATTTCTTTTTGCAATGTAGTGTCCATGCTTTCCTTTAAACATCAAATACCTAAAACTTAAGGGTTTTTATCAGATATTGAGATAAAATAAGCATTTGAGCACACAATTTCTATTAAAATATAGCGCTAAATGAGTCCAATTTGTGGGCTCATCAGTTTCGCTGGCTATTACAGAAGGTCCGTGGAAGGATTTTCATCCATAGCCTCTCTATTAACTAAGTTGAATCATAAAAAGGTTAAGTTTCAGTGGTGAGATGATTGTGAGAAAAACTTTGTAAAACTGAAAACTAGGTTGACTACAACTTCTGTTTTAACTCTACCAGAGGGTTCAGACGGCTATGTTATCTATTGTGATGCATATAGAGTCGACTTTGGTTGTGTATTGATGCAGCGAGGTAAGGTTATAGCTTAGGCTTCTAGACAACTTCAGGTGCATGAGAAGAACTATCCAACTCATGACCTCGAGCTTTCAGCAGTGGTGTTTGCAGTTAAGATTTGGAGACTCTACTTGTATCGCGTACATATAGATGTGTTCACTGATCATAAGAGCCTTCAGTACGTGTTCACCCAGAAAGAGTTAAATCTTCGCCAGAGGAGATGGATTGAGTTCCTCAAGGATTATGATATGAGTGTGCATTACCATCCTAGTAAGGCCAATGTAGTAGAGGATGCTCTTAGCAGACTACCAATGGGTAGTGTGGCATATGTTGAGGAAGAAAGAAAGGAACTAGCAAAAGATATTCACAGACTTGCTCGCCTAGGAGTTCATCTTATGAGCATATCAAATGGTGGTGTAACAGTTCAGAATGGATCAGAATCTTCTTTGGTAGTGGAGGTTAAGGAAAAGCAAGACAGGGATTCGATAATGCTTGAGCTAAAGAGTGCAATCCACCAGCAGAGAGTTGAGGTTTTCTCCCAAGGGAGAAATGGTGTGCTTCTCTATCAGGGTCGATTATGTGTTCCTAAGATGGGTGAGTTGAGAAAACAGATTTTTGCAGAAGCCCATAACTCCAGATACTCTATTCATCCGGGTACCACTAAGATGTACCATGATCTACGGGAAGTCTATTGGTGGAATGGTATGAAAAGGGATATCACAGATTTTGTGGCTAAGTGCCCAAATTGCCAGCAAGTGAAGGTGGAACATCAGAAACCAGGAGGTATGACTCAAGAGATCAACATTCTTACTTGGAAGTGGAAAGTTATTAAAATGGACTTCATCACAGGTTTACCTCGCACTCACAGACAATATGACTCCATTTGGGTGATTGTGGATAGAGTTACTAAGTCTTCGCGCTTTTTGGCAGTAAAGACTACAAATTCAGTGGAGGACTACGCCAAGCTTTACATTAATGATATAGTTAGGTTACATGGGGTTCCTTTGTCTATCATCTCAGATAGAGGTCCTCAGTTTACCTCTTATTTCTGGAAGTCATTTCAGAAAGGTTTTGGTACTCCGATTAATCTTAGAACAACATTTCATCTGCAGACAGATGGGCAAGTAGAGCGTACCATTCAGACCTTAGAGGACATGTTGAGAGCTTGTGTGATCGATTTCAAGGGTAGTTGGGATGGTCACCTTCCTCTTATAGAGTTCGCCTACAATAATAGTTACTATTCCAGCATTCAGATGGCCCCTTGTGAGGCATTGTATGGGCGTAGATGTAGATCTCCAGTGGGTTGGTTTGAAGTAGGTGAAACAACCTTGATATAGCCAGATTCAGTTCATGATGTTATGGAGAAAGTGCAACTCATTAGAGATAGACTTAAGACAGCCCAGAGTCGCTAGAAATCCTATACAGATTTAAGGAAAAGGGAACTAGAGTTCCAAGTTGATGATTGGGTTTTCCTGAAATTGTCGCCTATGAAATGGGTGTTGAGATTTTGAAAGAAAGTAAAGCTCAGTCCTAGATATGTAGGCCCTTACAAGATCTTGAAAAGGGTTGGTAAAATGGCTTATGAGCTAGAGTTACCAACAGAATTAGCAGCAGTGCATCCAGTCTTTCACATTTCGCTGTTGAAGAAGTGTGTGTGACCAGTATTGTGCCTTTAGAAAATGTGGTCGTGAAGGATAGTCTCACTTATGAAGAGGTACCAGTTTAGACTCTTGATCGTCAGGTTCGAAGGTTGAGAAACAAAGAAGTCGCTTCAGTCAAGGTTTTGTGGAGGAGTCAGTCCGTAGATGGAGCTACTTGGGAAGCAGAAGCAGCCATGAAGGCCAAGTATCCTCACCTCTTTCCTTCCGATCCCACTCCAGCTTGAGGTAATATTTCCTCTTCAGCTTTTCAGTCATTCATGCGTAAATTCAATCTTAGTATCATGTTCCTTCAGTTTGTACTTCCATTTTCAGCATATTTGCATGTACTTGGAACTTAGTTTAGTCAGAAATCAGTTTCCAGTGTTTGGTGGTAGGATTGCAGTTCTTTCCTTCCATTTTTAGCTAATTGGTCTTCATTCAAGGACGAATGTTCCAATGGGAAGATAATGTAATACCCCATATCCAAAAATAGACCTAATGCAGAATTTCTAGAAGTTGCAGGTGCAACCCACAGACCGTAGGGTGACCGATGGCCCGTGCTGGTGGTCCGTGGTTCACACCTAAAACCCCTCCCTAGACTCAGCCAAAAAATCCCTCTAAGGGTCGACCCACTGTCGGACCCACGAGCCGTAGGTCAGACCACGAACCGTGGTCCGCGTTCGTAGATCAAACCCCTAAGAACCAGCCTCCAGTCATGACTGACGGTTGACCAGCACGGACCGTCAGTCGATGGACGGTCCATCAGTCCCGTCCGTTAGTGACCTTGATAACAGTTAAGTCAGGGGTCTTTTGGTATTTTCCTTATGCGTTGGACCCCTAAACTATGTGGTTTTGGTTAGTTTTAGCCTAGAAACATAACTAGAACTTACCTAAGTCAAATTATTCATCAAACCTTAGAGAAATTAGAGCGTAAGAGGAGAAAGAGGTCAAGAACGCAACAAGGTTCCATTAGTTCCATCCCCGAAATCGAAAGATTTCTCCATGAATTTCATCACCAGGTATGTGGGATTTCACTAGTAGGTTCCATTCGCCTATTAGGTCCCTAGATTTCAGTCAGATTCTTGGTTCCCTTATTATCAACTAGACCTCGGGTTTCTAGAATTATAGTAGATTATTGTGAATTAGTTACTAGGGCCCGTTTGATCATGCGATATGGAATCATGATGTGGTATCATGATATGAAATCATGATATGGTATCATGATGCAGAATCATGAGATGAAATTGAAGTTTTGTTTGGACATGCGATATGGAATTTTTGTGTTATATATTTTCCCAAAAACATAAAAGTGTCATAAGTTGTAAAACTATTAAAATAGTCTCAATTGTTTATTCAATCTTATCAAATAAAAAAAAAATTATAAAATCACATAATAAATTATTACAAAGCTATTTGCTCTCCACTTAAGTAATTGTTTCATCTAACTCTAGTTAATAATAAAAAAAATATTACAAAGCTATTTGTTCTCCACTTAAGTAATTGTTTCATCTAACTTTAATTTAATAAAAATAAATTGAACATAAATTGTAGTTTACTAGTCTTTAATATAATTCTCCCACATAGTACGGACAATTTCCTCATGTTGAACTTGCATTTCTCGATCATGTGACCGAGAAGACGAACCAACATTGTTAATTTGAGCCATTTGTTGGTCAATATCATCCGCAACTATATTTTCATGCTCATAGACCATAAAAGTGACTATATGTTGGTGAGAATAATAAATTTTATGTCGCTGAGAATAATAAATTTTAAAAAGTAATGATGTGATTATAAATTTTATTTACATATGAAATAAATGGTTAGTAGATATAAATGTGGGGCTTTTTAAACAAAATATAAACTCGTGGATTAATTTTTGTATTAAAATATCTCAAATCATGATATGGAATTCCCATATAATTCCATATCATAATTTTTGGAGAATATGGAATCACATCTCATGATATGGAATTAGCGTAAAATCGCATGTCCAAACACTGATTCCATCTCACGATACCATATCGTGATATGGTATCGCATGGCCAAACGCCTACTTAATGTTCCAAATCAGTTAATCATGGCTTTTAGCATGTTTCAGTATAGTATCCTTCATAAATTCAGAACCCTAGCTATGTAGTTCTTTAGTTCATGAATTACACTTGCTAGGTCAGCTATTTCAGATATTTTCATATATACATGCCTCAGTTTCGAATGTGTCATTATCAGTATATTAATGTTGCATTCTCAGATTTTGCATGTTAGTATTTTGAGCTATCTAGTACGACAATATTTCAGATATAATGTGTTAAATTACTTAATCATATGGGAAGCTTAATACCGAGTGGATTAGGGTCAGACACCCTCAAGTCCCATAACTACGTGCCCCGTAGGTTGTAAATCCCCTCTGTGGGCATCATTTTAGTGATCACGCCAGCATGTCTCTATACCTTTGGTTGGGCATATTGGGTCCTCTTGATGGGGAGTATACATCAGACTCCACATTTAGCTCATGTGGTTTTATGTCGGTTACTATTACCTCCCTTACAATTCAGTCAGACTCTATTGCATTTGACCATGTTATCAGTATAGTTCAGTATTCAGTCTCAACGTGTTATAAACTTGGTCATTGCATTCAGTATTTCATGTTCAGTATTCTCAATTGTATCATGCTTATCTCATGTCACTGTACATATATATGCTTTGTTTCAGTTATTTTTTTGTTCAGTTTTACTCTATCATGCATGCTCAGTACCTTTCAACTACTTACACATACTTTGCGCTACATCATCTCATGATGTAGGTTCAGGTCCTCATCAGTCAGATCACACATAGATCGGTTCCGGTCTTCAGTTTAGAAGCATCAGCGGTGAGTCCTCATCCTTCGAGGGCAAGTAACATGATTATTTTTTCGCTTTTAGTTTTAGTTTCAGTTTTGCTAGATCTAGCTGGGGCTTGTCCCAACATTTCTAATCAGTAGAGGCTTTATTTCAGACATAGTTAGATTCAACTATAGTCTTAGAGTTTGACTTTTCACTTGTATTCAAACTCTCTGTTTTTCATATATTCAGATTTAGTATATGGGTATTCCCCATCATTTCAGATTTCTATATGATTTAGTTTCCGCACAGTTTTATTGCTCAGTTTATCTTTAGTATGCTTATGATTATGCCAGCAGGGTTAGCTTGGGGTCACTCGTGATCCTAGGTCTCGTGTCCACGTCCAGGGGGCAGCCTCGGGGCGTGACAATTATTATTCCTCTCAAGTTCTTAGAATTTATTGGAACAATTTTGTCTACTCGTAGTCGAAAGTCACCAAGTCGATATTGAAACCCCTGTATCAATCAAATATTTTAATGAGTGTTTATGAAGAAGAAGTAAGGTCTTTTCTAGAATTCCACAAATCAAAGCGAGGCAAATATAAAACAAAATATATTACAAGAATCATGGTAGAGAACATACAACATTCACCAACAATATATAATGCTTTTGCAATTGCAAGGAACAAGGTTGATCAATTCAATGAATGGGTTCTCGTTTGGAAAAGTACATTTGGTCAATGGTCAACCGATTGGATGACACAATTCTATAAGAATTGAAGCTTTATTTTATGATTGATTGGTGATTACATGAACTAACATGTAAGCCATTATCATCTCTAAGTTCTTCAATATTCACATTTTTATAAGGTAAATAGTAATATTAGAGTGGGAAGTTCTTTAATCTTCATAAAGCAGAATAAACATAGATAATATCATTTGTAGACACTTAGATTTATAAAGCCATGACTATTGATAGTGCTACATAAGTATATCATCCTCCTACAATTAGAACAATAATTTGCAGATCTCAATAATACAAACCTCACAATTAAGTGCAACCTTCATTCTGTAAGACTGTAAGTTCTCCATTATCATTTGCATTGATGACTCTACTTCCACGATCAGTCGTTGCCTACTAAGTGCCATGTAAAACTTGTTGGGTTGTTCTTGAAGTGAAACACCCAAAAAGTTTTAGGGAAATTCTGACACATTTGCTTGTTCTAGTAAAAGAAGAAAAAATCAATCAACAACTAAATCGCGTATATGGCCACAAAAGTGCTCTTAAAATGACATGATGTGTAAGTTAGAAATGCGAGGTTGAAATAGGTTCACATGTGTACAATATAACAAGCCAAATTAACGTTTAAAGGAGTAGCTCAAAAATGTTACTGAGCAATCTTTGTTTATTGAAATGTTCTTGCTTGTGCTCCTCTATGACTATACCACTCTTCCAAAAAAGGTTGTCTTACAAAAAAGGACTAATCAATCAATTAACTATATAATGTTGGGTGATCGGATATACCAATCATCCTCAACCATTTTGATCTATTCTTGACCCAAATTATTTCAATACTACTTTGCTTTTATATAATTTATCTTACAGAAGTGAAAAATTTCCCAAATGCAAACTTTATAATGCATCCAGAGAATTTTTTTTTAAAAGATTATCCCTTTATTTTGTACGTTTACAGACATATGATTTATTAAGTAATAAATATCTTTGAGTATGGGCTTATAGAAGGTAAAAGTATTTTTCCATCTTCATTCTTTAACACCATTAATGCTCTCAACACATCAAGATACTTCTATCAGTATTTGATTGTTGACTGTTGTACCTGCATTTGGCTGCCAATGTGAAACCCTAACAAATAAAGTAACAAATTATACACTTAAACATACACACCAAAATCTTTCAAAAATGTTATGTTATAGTGAATACAAAGTCGTTACTATTTGATTGGCATGTTGTTGATTGCAAGTACATTTTTCTTTTTCCTCTTAACAAAAATTCATCCAAAAAGAAAAAGATTTTGGCTAATGCAAGCAAAGATAAGCGAAAGAATGTTAAAATCTCTATGTTATACTTTGAAAGTATATGAAATAATACAACCGTATTTATAGCACGACAAGTACCTTGAACATAAATCAAGTCATTAATTTCATGCCATATTTGGATTTTGTTACTAAAATTAACAAATTTACCTTTTATGGTTATACTTATTAGGTAATAAAAATAGTATTTCTTTTTCCTTTTAATTTATAGGGGAATCAATAATTTTTCCTAATTAGCATCCAAGATAGAAATAGAAAATAATAAATAGTCATCCTAAAATGTAGGTCAAGATCATATTTTGTCCAAATTGTATCTAGTCTCTATATTTATTTCTCTTAAAATAGTATACTTTTTTATAAGAGAAATTTGTTCTTTGAAGGATCAAAAACAAGTAAAAAATTTCATGCTCAAATATGAAATCATTTTATTAAAATAAAGTACGTAGTATATTTGTTTCATTTTATATGATAATTTTTTTTTTATACTTATTAGGTAATTAAAAGAGAATTTTCATTCTTTGTGGAATCAATAGTTTTTATTAATCTTCCTCAAATATAGAAATAGAATAATAATAAATATTTATCTTTAAATGTAGTTCTGAATAAAAAATTTTTAGAATGATATCTAATTTACATATTTATTTTTATTAATTAATATACCAATTAAAAAAAAGATGTTTTGAAGGATCAAACAAGATAAAACATTAATCCACAAATATGAATCGTTTATAGTAAAATAAAGTATATACTGTCTTTATTTCATCATATACAATACAATTCTGCATTAGGAGTCAAATAATTTATATCCAAAATTCTTATCTACCTTACATTCTTTTAATTATAAATTTCCTACTTAAGTGACTTTTTTTAAAATAAAAAATTCAAAATTTTTGTTTTATTTTTAATAAGAAATATGGTACACGTAAAATTTGTCAACAATGCCAACTATAAGTATTTGTATAGTAGCCAAGATATTAAATAGTTTTTCCACATCATCTATCGCATTCGGAGTACTGTTACACTATTTTATTGTACGTAAAAGGGACTAAAATGCCCCTTTATTGGTGAAGGCAGTGTTCCTAACATGTTAGTTGAAATTAACCCAAATTTGGTGAAGGTTAGTTGAAATTAACCCAATGAAATACATTTCAAAAATTTGTTTTGAGGCTCATCTATTGGGAAGGCAGTGTGCTTAACAGGTTAGGCGAGCTCGCCAAAGTTGACAGTGCACAATTTTAAAGAACTCGGGCAAGATGGGCGGAATCATCTCCAACTCGACAATTTGCCAAATCGATTTCGACGGGCTAAGACAAGTCCACCGAAAGTGACAATGCAAAATTAAAAAGAACAGGCACAAAAGGCAATGTCCACTCCCACTTGGAGATACGCCAAATGAGTTTCGGCGAGCTAAGACAAGCCCAACGAATAGGACAGTACCCAGGTCACATATTCAAGCAAGGAAGGCCAGCTGAACTTACTAGGAGATTCACCTAACTGCCTTTGCGAGCTAAGACAAGCCCACAGAATGGGTAGTATTCATCATAGTGCCTATTTTCACAAATTCAACCGTGATACACAACAATACCCAATTCTCAATATGTTTTACAATCTACGCACATATTTTTCTATCCATGGGTTCTGAGACTTCCCCCAAATATCACAAAGTATTATCCAAAATGAAGATTTTCCCTTAAGAAAGTCGTCACTCTATCTATCGTTGGGCAAAATCATGCAATTAGAGCAACACTAAGCTAATCAGACTTCACCCATACTCAATTCAACTAAGACCCAGTACACACAAGGGTTCAATTCCAAATTTTCACCAACATAATCAATTTTAGCAATTTTGGGCACAAAATCAACTATCTAACTCATGGGCACATTTCAATATAATCTATTTAGCATTACCCATAAAAATTAAACAACAATATACTTCAAATGACACTAAGCCCATATCAAAAAACAATAATTTCTAGCACAAATGATAAGATAGAGCTCAAAAATCAGCCTCAAATATAGGAGTAAAGTGTCAAATCGAGGGAACTAGGATTGGGATCGAGATGCAAGCAATCCAAAGCACTCCGAACAAGTGAAATCACGCAATGGAGGCACAAAAACACTAAAAATGTGGGTATTGGGAGTTTAGGATGGAAATAAGCACAAAGAGATGAAAGGGTTTCTTTTTGAACTTGAAAAGACTCTTGGAATATTTTACTCAGATCCACTAGACGGACTGCGACTAACATCATTGATCACATTCGAGCTATCACCGAAACAGATAAAGCTCGGTGATGAGGCCTGAACGGATACCAAACTTGAACGATGATTTGGTTAACTAAATGGAGTCCGCTTAGTACACTTCGGTGGATCGCCAATTGGAGCCCAGATCACCTAAATTGGCAATATACTTTCTTCAATTTTTCAACCTAGAAGGTGGATATGAAGATGTCCACACAACATGCTTAGCGGATCACCGACTTGGTCTTAGCATCGCCTAAGTTATCTTTCTCAACACTTTGACTTCATTTTCTCTTGAACTCACAACACACGTTATTGAAAGCAATAAAATAAAATAAAAACTTGGGCTTCCTCCAAAGAAGCACCTTATTTAACGTCGTGAAACAAAACAATTATCATTTCCTCAACAATCATTCTTGGGATTTGGGATGGTGTCACTAGACAACGTCCCTATTGCCTTGGATTTAGATGGATGCAAATCAGATGTATTTGAGCCTCCAACTGCTTGATATATACCGAATGAGAGGTCACTATTTGTGTTAAGGTGGAGAAGTCATTTTTCAAATCCTTCAACACTTTTTCGGACCTTTCAACCATATTGAATATCCTTGAGAGCATTTCATCGGTTCGGTTTCCTTCCCGTCAGCTGGTTCCTTTGTTCTTGGACGATCATGAGGAGGAATGTACATATCTTTTTCAGTCTCTAGTCTCTCCAATTTCCACCTTTTCAATCTTTCAACTGTTATCTCGCTCTTTGTTCCAACCTTGGTTTCCCACCTTGTCGTTAGTAGTTTGGGAGAGAACCCCCATTTGATTTCTCAAGTATTGTACTTCCTCATTGTACAATGTCTTGAACTTGGCATCTTTCGGGCACTACCGACGACTTGTTCCAACTGTATTTACTGATTTAAATCCACCCCATGACATGTTTGGACAACAAATCAAGTTGGGTCATCATTTTAACCATGTTTTCGTATCACTCATGGTCATTCTCAATTTGTTCTTTGCTCATGCTCAGTTTTAGAGAAGACATTTGGTCCTCTCTAGTATGCTATGCTTGATTGACTTTATTCATGTCATCTAATAACAACGGTGCTACTTCATACGGTTTTCGTATCGGTTCATCTTGGGCAAGTTGATCAGCCACGCCTTTGTTGATTGAATCAAGGCTACAATTAAAATATTACAGCAACAAATGATCCGGAACACCATGTGTTGGACATTGTAAGAGTAATCTGTGAAACCACAACCATGTCTCATGTAGAGGTTCACCTCTTATTCTTTTGAAGTTTTGGATCTGGTCCCTAAGCTTTACCATCTTCAAGGAAGAAAATAATCTCTCCAAGAAAGCGTCACTCAACTCTTCCCAAGAAATGATAGCATTATTTGGCAATTTCGCCAACCATCTTGTTGCTTCACCTGTCAAATAAAACGGGAATAATCTCAGCCTTATGGACTTTTGTGAGATGTTCTTGAACACCTAACTTGATAAAAAACGATTAAGAAATCCCTTTTTGAAATTCTTGAAAAATCCTATATTATGATGGAAGATTCTTGCTTAGGATACATAATCATATGTTAGAATCACTAGGAAATTAAAAAAGAATGGTTACCTTGATTTGGAAGGAAGAATTCTCAATGGACTTGCTTAAAAATAAAGTTTTGAACTGTAAAATTGAATTATTGGTACTACAGATAGGTTGATGATTTGATGTTATTTTTGCAAGATCATGAAAAACACTTACCAAGACTTATTAGGGTTGAAGAGAACTTTTGGGGGTTGTTGGGGTCGACCAAGGGGTGAAAAGAAACTTAAAATAGCATTTTTATAAAATTGAAAACAATTGGTATACAATATATATATATATATATATATATATATATGCATACATGATACATGGGCTGGTGGCTACAACAACTCCAAAAGATATGAAATCTCATCAGACCTAAGCTGGTGGCTACATAATCATGAAATTACAACTCTTTCAAGGTAAAATAGTCTATTCACTCACACTCTTGATAGAATCGAGTAAAAAATCTTTTGACTTGAAAATAATAGTGGAGCATCACTAGCAACACAGAATAAAAGAGGAAGAAAGAAAAAAAAAAGAGAGGAAGAGGTAGGCACTCACCGGGCAATGCTTCAGGAACTCAAGATAGGTGGTAACAGACACAATTTCTTATCAGAGAATAAAAGAGAAGAACCTACAAAGATACATTTGCACATATTAGATGGATTGGATCTACCTTTGTAAGTATTAATTGTTGATGGGTCAGTCACTTGAGGGTCAGCCCTATCTTTGTTTTTGTACAGACTTAGTCTTAATTTTTTATTAATAAAAGGCCATCATGGCCACCAAAAAAATTATTTTTTTTTTAAAAAAAACATTAACACACCTGCGCAACTAGGAATCATTCAGTACAATACTTTACACATACAAAGTACGGTTCAGATTTTATCTTAGAAAATTTTGGAGGGTCACATATAACTAAAATCAAATTTACCATCGATTATAAATCGAATTGTATATATTTACAACTATTTAAAGATAATATGGATCTGGAAATCATGTTAAATAATAATATACACAATTTATGATTAATTTAATTATGTAAAATAATAGGTAAATTCTCGGTTAGATTATGGTGTATATCTTAATTTAAATAGGGAAAAATAATCAAATATGTCATCAAATTTAAAAAAAGACTCGTTAATGTCATCCGTTAAAAGTTTGGTCCATCGATGTCATTGCTATTTGAGAAAAGGCTTATCCATGCCATTATTTTTAACTCCAATTTTGCAATACCATTTTTTATCTCAGCAAGACCCCAAGCAACTTTTAACACTTTTCAATTGGAGTTTTGGATCAAATGTATTCTTTTTGCTTCTTCTTTCTCAAAATCACCAAGAACACATGAAGAACATCAAGAACTCCCAAAATTTCAACTTCTTCAATTCTTCACGAAAATCACATCAATAGAAATGATTATAAAATAGTATTTCAAGTGTAATGGTTTATAATAGGAATGGTATCACGAAAATCACCTCAATAGAAATGATTATAAAATTGTATTTCAAGTGTAATGGTTTATAATAGGAATGGTATTTTTATTATATTTTGGCGTAAGGTAATCATTATGGTTAAAAGAAAATGGTCACCAATATTAACCCAAAATATATACCATTTAATATACTCATTCCATTTGTTTAACTAACATATATAAAAGGAAAAAACTTATCCGTACCGGATGTTTATATCCAATTAATGTAATTTTCATTATTATGTGATTTAATGAAGTAAAACACATATTAATTAATTAAGATTAATTAAAATAAACTATATATTTAAACACATGGTATGCATGTATTGGATTGATGTAAACAAGAAAACAAAAATATGCTTAATTGTAGGAAACCTATTGATTAGATAATAAATTACCACTCCCAAAAAAATAG
The DNA here is from genome assembly GCF_019186545.1 of Solanum stenotomum. NCBI lineage: Eukaryota > Viridiplantae > Streptophyta > Magnoliopsida > Solanales > Solanaceae > Solanum > Solanum stenotomum. The sequence continues at coordinate 53,008,691 of NC_064285.1, read as the reverse complement.
CATCAAAATTTATTAAGTCAACAAAAAAAAACCGTAACTGAAGAAAGAGAAATATTTTTACAATAATAATTGTATAAATGGTGATTGTATTAAATAAGAAAGAAAACAAAAGAATCTTTAAATAAAATTAAAAAGGTATCCAATTATAATTGTGATGGTACCGTCATTATTCAAGTGGAATAAAATGTGAAGTGACAAAATGCTCTTCCCCTTCATCACACCGTTACTATCTCAAGCATGACATTTTTCTATCTTTGGGTACACACAGCAGAAACTTAAATTTGTTCAAACAGTCTTGAATAAAAAAGACGCAAGATCAGTGAAGAGTAATATTCTTGCGTAGTAAAACAGCAATTACACATCCACACGTCCATGTAATGTGTATGTATTAAACAGAGATATACACATTACTGAGCTTTTCAACCGTGGAAAATATCTAGTCGAAGGATCAGTCAGTGATCAAAGCAGATAATATCTATGGGGATGATAGAATGACTAAAGTGCAGTGGGCATGAGCATTATAACTCGCCTGCATTTGCCCATTCCTGCAGCTGTTTCGACCTCGAAATTGCATGACAATATACAGCTTCAATTCAAGTGGGAGGGATGGGCTTGCATTAAAATGGCCATATACTGACCATTTCTACTGACTTCTTTATTGCAGAAGACATAATTGGATATGCGACTATGATGACTGAAATGTAGTGTGTCCATCTATTTAGGTGCTAGCGTTATTGGGCAGATTGAGAACGCAACACATCGAGCAGCTTTTGCCAGCATGAACCGCTCATTTTCTGTCAATGGCCTCTCAATCACCTTCATAATATTCGCGTCCTAATTCAAATTAGATACAAAAATTTGTCATTCCTCCTTCAACATCACATATAAAGAAAAACTTCAATCCTCACAGAAGCGTAACTGATGATTGGAAAGAAAAAGAGACATAAACTAGATCACTAGTAAAACAGAATGTCGCATTATTTTATGCTTATCGGGGAAGGATATTAATGAGAAAATGTATTCATATGTTAAGACGGGAATTAGATGTTTTACTTTACTGTTGAAGATTGTCATCCTCCATCCTTTTCAAGGAAAGGATACAAAATTTAACTAACCTTCTTTTGCTGTTGAATGAAAGGCCTGACACTGGCAACATCACCAACAACAATTACATTATTGAGATTTCCCCTTTCATCTCTTTCAGTTGGTGAATTGGTTGAATGCCTCCAGTTTCCACTAATTATGTACTTATATAGGTACCTGATAAACAAATTAAAGCTAATACTTCATACACAACAAAATATACCAAAGAGTAAAAACAGGAAAATCAATATTAATATCGACAAAGGTACACCTTCAGGGAGGAGAAAGAAGCAGAAGGGTGATCTTTAGATTTGGAAAGGTTGAGGGGAAAAAGACAATTTATATTGGATAAATGGAACCATGTAACGGAGATTCCAACTGACAAGAATAGCCTATGGCATGCAGTACTACAAATTTAAAGTGGAGAGTGACAAGAAGCACAATAGTACCGATTTGCATGTAACTTGACAATGAAACTTCCACTGACTTCAGGTTCAGCTTCCCTAAAAAGCTAATATTTGAGAATTTCAAGAATTAGTATATCAGTTTTCTCATCTGTACAGAATCTTGATTAAATCATTCTCTGTGTCTTCATTGCAAGAACAGCCAAAACAAGTTTGGATCTCTCAAAGCAGAGAAATGCAAACTAATTTAGTTGAGATCGACATTATGAGATTCTGCTTAGAGGGGGAAAAGATAAGGATGATATCCAAAGGCATGCGTTTGAGTTGCGATTTGGTTATACAGCAAAAAGAATCATCAAAAAATGGAAAAAATATTAGAAAAAGATAATTTAATACTCCACACTTAAGAAGGAAATCATTATAAAAGCTTGACAATCGCCATGACATGTATGGCTGACAGGAAGAGGCAAAACTTACTTTCCCTGTGAAAGTCTAACTACAGCCTCAAATCTTGGACCACCTTTGTGGACTGCCTGAATTGGTTCTTTCCAGTTACCTGTAAAATCTCCAACCAGGTAGACATCCTCCCCCTGTTCAAAAATGTCATAGAAGAGATACTTACAAGTAAATACCTCAATTTAAAAATGCATATGGAAGCAGACAACAGTGTAACACAGAGTATGCAACATCCGTTCCAAGAATCAGCTTTGACCTTTGAGGAAAAATGTCAAGAAAAGAGTGCAACATAAAATCTGGGTTCAGTTTCACTGCTGGTTTTCTTATACATACAAACATCTGAGGACATCACCAACAAGCACACGGAGATGATACAATTGATTACCTCGTGCCCATTCCATACAAATGTTACGGCATGCGTTGCAGGCCCATCATGTACACCATTTTCAACCATAGCTATGAGATCCCAAGTTGCCCAGGCAATGGCTGGTCTGCAACCAATATGTTTTGGATTAAGTAAATCAAGAATGTTCACCGTAAGAAAGGCTAAGCAAACAAGAGATAAGATAGGGATCATGACAGTGAGCTAAATAAGATGTTATGGCTACATATGCAAAATGATAACAGCAAACTTTCAAAATAATGATATTTTGTATACATCATTATACACCAGCTGTCTTCCTAACGTATATTGCTCAGACTCTCCAAAACTGATGTTGCACCTGTGTCGGATCCTCCAAAAATACATTAATTTTGGAGGATCTGACACGCATCCATCGCCATTTTAAAGGAGTCCGAGTACCATTGCTTCCAACACTCACCTGCTCATGTTTGTACTAATACCCATGTTTTACCGTTTTAGAATCCAAAGAAATGCGTGTACAATTTTTTTAATTCTGCTCACTGATGGCTTTAGGGTAAGGCAAATGAAGCTCTTAGCTTAAGCACCCAAATACTAAAGGCCCCAAAAATATGAGGTATTGTATTATTATATATAACATATAATTTATGTATATATTAACAAAAAGATGTCAATTTTTAATGTTTGTTAAAATTTGGTAGGGGTTGTACCATCAGTAGGTGAGTAAATAACATAAATCTTCCCTTATTAAATTAACTAGTATAATTACCTTCTTATCAAATCTAATTTTTCTTCCTGTGCATATAGTTTATTCTTTTCATGTTTATGATGATTTCCCCAAGGCAAGTGTCGCAAAAGGTTCGAAACTGAGTGGATAATGAGATCACCCCCAAAAAAGAGAAAAATTTCCCTTGCTTTCTTTTTGCTCCGCTCGTGCGTGGCACTCCTTGCTCGCGGAGCGGCATACCGATAAAAAGAAAAGCCTTATGGCAACTACCTTAGTTTTACATCTACCTTTTTCCACTTAAAAACCAGACTTTTATATATGGGAGAGTTTGATATCATGACGTGCGCCTAACCTATAGATCACATATTGCACTCTCACCACTAGATTAAAACCATGTGGCCTTCATTTGTATATCATTATCATATGGATTTTTATATTTTATCTTTTTGAGAAAAACTATATGGATTTTAAATATATTTTCGTATTAGGACATCAAATCTGTTGACCCACCCCTGATTATGTCCTTGGTAACATGATACGCATGCAAGTACTTATCCAGTCAAGGCCTCCCCAAAAGTAAAGAATGGAACTGAAGATATATGAGAATTTGGAGAAGAACCTGTCAGGCTTGCATAAATGCAACCCAGTGACAAAATTATAGGCTGCATGAAGGGAAGTATCTGTCATCCAATGAAGGTAAGCTACTACACAAGCAGGGGATCTATCAAAACCAGTTGTACAAGTCACATAGACTCTGTGGTTTTTCTTCAATAAGCGTAGAAGAAGACCAACACAAAAAGGAAGTTTCTTTCTCATGTCAAATGAATCTCCTTCCCTGCAAAAGAAATTAATATGCAGAAGGATTACATAGCAAAACCCAATGTAAAGGAATAAGATCAAGCTCCTTAATTGTAATCTCAATATGCAAAGAAGATTGTGATAAATGAAACAGGCAAATGCTAGAACATCTGAAGAGCTAATGGTGCATCTATACAGGCATCACCATCACATTTCCAGTACAACAAAAAGATAAGACTTCTCTTAAAGAAGTAAAAAGATAAGAGAACTCAGGGGGCATGCTAAGGTACTGGATGTATAGAGCAGATTGTTAGCTCATTGACAAAACTTGCAATTCAAAAAGTAAACCATTTTATTACCTTATGGGATAGTTGATCATAAGGATATTAAACCTTTGGCACGATTCATTGATTATGTTGGCATTAATTCCCCAATTTTCAGCCTCAATCCCACTCTGAAAATTCACCACAGCAGTGATCCCCTGATGCAGATATTCATTGGGTTAGTTGTAAGTAAATGAACAAGAAGCAATTATCCTGATGCATATGTCTGGGTTAGTGTAAGCAAATGAGCAAGCAAGAATTAATTCTGCAAAGGAACACTGCATAATGGTAAGAAAAAGGTAGGCACAAATGTGTCTCCACACTCATATTAAGATAAACACTAAAGATGTTCTCAGCACATCCATCAGCATTCCAGTTTCCACAGTTTTTTCTTCTCATTTATTATTGATTTCAGAATCAACTACCCGTGTCCCTATTTGTATAATCAAACTCGCTTATATTTGTTTAATATGGTCTTGGGCTCTTGGCCTCCATCAAGAAACTGTCTTCATGCTGCAACTTAAACGTAGGACAACCATACATATTCATGAAAACCACAACTGCAGGTCATTTGCAGGCTGAGTTCACCATATAAAACCATTGATGTACTTTTGTTATATATACACTCATTGTTTCTTTTTGACCTGCTACTGGTTAAAGATAGTCATGCTACTCTCAGTTCTATCAGATAGTGTGCAAACCAAAATTCTATATGGATTGGAAAATCTAGAGATGTACAAGACATGAAATTTAAAGGGAAAAATAAATTATGTTCAACCCACAAAAGCATAGCCTCACCACATCTGACAGCATTTCCACATCAGATTCCTTTTGTATGCACGATCCCACATATATTTGCTCAGTAATCTGGCAAAGGACACAAGCAATGTACTTCAGAACCAGGCAACAGAAGAGTATCTTCTTGAGAATAAATCGTACCACAGCAGTGGATTAAAACGGTATTCAGCAAAATTGAAAAGAGCAAATTCCTGGAGCTGTTCACTTTATCTCAAGCAGTTGAATACTAATCATTTGAGTAAAGGAAAGGTTCTGCACAGAAAAATCTGAATGTCACACCTTGCTGTAGCGCATTCCAAGATCATGATTGTAATACAGTTCTCCCTTTGCACGATCCAACGCCTTTACGTATTCTTCCAGTGGGAAATTCCCATGCGCCCATTCAGAATCTGTCGTGTCTTTCTCAGAAAATATGTTGATAATTGGGCTAAATGGTAACCAGGGGGTACCGTTCAGATTTTCTTGTTGCCTGATTTGATCTCCATCACTCAGAACATTCCATCCATTCAATGTTAGTAACTTGGGGGAAAATACTACAAATCCGGAGTTCCCACTGCCCTCACAAGACGTTCGCAAGGTGGAGGCAAGTAATTTTTTGTTCCATGTAGCAACGGGAACACGACCTCTATTATACATAATATCAATGTCATCCATAAGATATAGCTGGTGGATAGGAAATGGAAAAGATGGTCTCTCAAGAATCAGGCTACAAGGCCCTGAGTTCTCATTCATCACCTTCCTGCAGAAACCATAGTAAAATACATGTAGTACACTTATTGAAATATCCCACTACTTCAGTCAGAAATGAACTCTTAGCTTAAAATTGGTATAATTTTTACGTTTCATACTCTGTATCGCCAAAGTCATTGATCTCAATAAGCCCCCCAGTTGAAGAGTCACTGGCCTTTTTCAATGTATCACCAACCATTATTATTCTTGATTTCTCAGCATTCCCCTACAAATGACACTTGCACAAACTAAGAGATTCCTTCATAACAATAAATTCAATAGAAAATGCGAAAATCTACCAAGATCCAATTGGGTACAATGACACAGACAAAGCAGTGAAGGGCTTAATCCACCAGTTGACGGTAGAAACGGATAATCGCATATTGTAAAATCAGAACTATTCAAATGTAAGGATGTTAATTGCGAAAACATACTAACCCCTTTCTTAAGAGCATGAACGAAAACTTTGCCATCAACAGAGAGGGCGAAGCGGATACCCAGTGGTTTTACAAGTGTAACCATATACTCGTTCAAATTCATGTTGAAAGGTGAATCAGAAGATGAAGACATAACAGAAATCGGCCGATATTGTCGTCGTTTAACTGCCGAACTAGCTGTAAACCGTCCATCGTTGAAGCACAACTTTACTCCCCAAAATGACGAGAAAACCACACATTTCTGCAACTTATCCGAAGAAGAAGAAGAAGAAGAGAAGTTGCCATCGTTGAAAACCCTGCAATTTGGAAGTTGTAGTGAACACATTTTCTATCAAATTCAAACAACAAAGTGATCGATTGTAGCAAGAAGTAGTGTAATGATTGTGCATAGAGATGTGAGAAAGTTCTAGAGACACGGAATTGGGAATGGAAGAAGATGATTATATGATGAAGAAGAAATGCCGTTGATTGGAGCTAAGAGTTGAGAGGCAGATGCCATTACGCACATTACGCGCAACGACACGTGCCTCTCCTGACCTTTCCTATTTGGTGCAACCGACTTTCTGTTCCACACTATGTACAAATATCAATCAATTTTAATTATGTGCGTTAACATTATTTTATATTCTCTGTTTTAATTTATGAGTTATTTTTCGAATTTTAAGTTTCTATAAAGTCTACTTTTAATTGTAAATTTTTTATATATCTTTTATATTCCTTCCGTTTTAATATATGTGGCATTTTTCAAATTTTAAAAATTCAAACAAGTCTATCTTTGACTATAATTTTTTATATTATCTTTTAAATATTTTGAATTGTCAATTATTATGTCTAATAGTATTTTTTACGTAGTTTCAAATATATAAATTTCATTTCAAAAAAATTGAAGATTTTATGTGCAAATTTCCGATCAAATTTAAATTGTTTGACTCTTGAAGAAATACAATTATTGGATTTGTAATGAGTAGTAAGTTTAATGAATTTGTTTAAGTTACAAATACATTATTATATTATAGATATTTATTAACTACTCATACATTTGAGTCAATTCCCTAAATGGTCACCCAAGTTTAGGGAATTATTTTGAAATATCATTTTATGTTTCACTTAGGATCAAAATATCACTCAACTATCACTATTTTCCTCCAAATATACTTAACACTTCAAAAGCCTCACTATCTCCTAGTTGACATGTCATGCCATTGAAGTCTTTTTTTAATAATAGACTTATTTAATTCATCAAGCTCATTTAACTAAAAGAATGATCATACTACTTTAAAAAAAA
>NC_064285.1:53000783-53000889 GCF_019186545.1 Solanum stenotomum | reverse complement strand
TTTTGAGAATTGTCCAAAAATTGAATCTAAATTTCTTCACCTAAAAATTGAATCTAAATTTCTAAATTTCTTTCGTCCATTTTGAATGTAACACCCCAAAAAAAAA
>NC_064285.1:52983279-53000686 GCF_019186545.1 Solanum stenotomum | reverse complement strand
AAAAAAAAAAATTATGCTATGAAAAATAGGTTCTTTAAACATACTATGTCATAAATTTTAAAGTGAATAATATCATTATTATTTTCTCCCCCAAAATATACCAAATACCTTCAAAGGTCTCCTTTTATTCTAGTTGATATGGCTTTCATTAAATCATCATTTTTAAAAATAATTGACCTATATAATTCATTATACTTATGCCTCTACAAAACAAATATATAAATTATGTAAGGATTTATGAAGATTATAAAAAAAAACTTTTTAAAAATCTAATTCCTTCATATTTTTCTACCAAACAAAATTCAATGATTTTTTTGTGTGCAATTGTTACCTGAGAGTTTGAAATCCTAAGTAAATTATTTGAAAATTTTAAGCAATTTTTTTTCATAAAAGTATTCAAATAAATTTGTAAGGTTTACAAAAGAGTTGGTAAAAAAGAGAAATTTATTATTTAACTTTTGTTTTTTTTTAATTCTTTTATTGCTATTATATTATGAGAAAAAACATAAAGTGATACCTGGAATTATCTCGAATTTTCAAAAAGACACTTTAACTATGCAAGTGTTCTATTACTCCCACAAAACTCTTAAATACCTTTGTAAATATACCAATTTGCCTGATTTTCTCATCAATCTCAGATTTTGAATATGTGTGTGATGCACACTCTCTCTTTAATTAATTATTTTAATTTAATATTAATAAAATACGAGTTTAACCCGACCCGAAATATTGAGCTTGCAACTTCAATAGTATGAACTTGATTCAAATTTCCGTTGGACAATTTTTGAGAATTGTCCAAAAATTGAATCTAAATTTCTTCACCTAAAAATTGAATCTAAATTTCTAAATTTCTTTTGTCCATTTTGAATGTAACACCCCAAAAAAAAATTCGAACTGAGACTCGAACTCCTTCGTGGTTAGTAGGATTTTACTAAGGAATTTAAAATTTCTTTAGTATTAAGGTCAGGTCACTATATGTAGCACCTTGAGTTCCAAAAAGAACTAAATTGGAAATAGTAAAATCTAAAATTTGGCAAGTTAAGCTAAGTATGAGTTTTGCGTCAACTTCAAATGACCATAACTCCTAGCTCAAGATGATTTAGGTGTGCTACCAGATACTGTAGGAAATATCTTTGAATTATCTTTCCAACGCCACCGAGTTTGCTCAGTTTCAAGTTCGTATGAGAGAGATATGTTCATTCGAAGTTGGGTTGTCTAGATAAGGAAAGTCAAAACCGGAAATAGTAAGGGATATTTTGGTCTTTTCCTTACCCAAATAGATTTAATTCAATTTTAGTAATATTTTAGGGGTCTAATCTAATTAGGTTCAGTTTTATAATCCTAAAATACGCCTAAGGTTTTAGTTGAGAGTTCAAGAAGAGAAAAGAAGAGAAAAGAGGAGAGCATCAAGCGTTCATCGAGATTCTTACGTGTTGTTGCGAATTTTCTCCATGGGTTTGATCCCTAAGAGGTTTGTAAGCTTCCATAGTGTTGGGTTTATTCACCAACATGCCAAACATATTATTTTCAGCGAAATTTCATTCTTAAAAGTTGAAGGATTTAAGTTCTTGATAGGTGTTCTTGAAGTTCATTCTAAATCTTGTTTTTTAGGGGTTTTGATCATTTATTGAGATTAAAATGATTGTTTTAAGTGTTGTTTTGAGTGGATTAGTGTGTACTTAGGTTGGGTGATTGAATCTAAGGAATAATTGAGAAAAGAAATCTATTAAAAGCGACTTAGGATCAGAAAATGAGAGGCGAAATTCGTTGAACTTGGCCAGGGGAAAGGCTAGGGCGGCGCGCCCAAGGGGCTGGGGCGGAGCCCCTGTAGTGCACCCATATGCAGTCTCTGAAGTTAGGGGCTGGCGCCCTGCGCCCGGAACTAGCCAGGTTCGCCTGCCTCCACTCATTTTCTGTCGGTTGTCCCGTTTGAGCCCCTTTAAAGTGTACCTTCACTCCCTTTGATTCTAATCACTCTAAACTACTTCTAAAAACTTAGTAATCATTCATAATATGAATCATAACCTTGAATTAATAATTCAAATTCAAGGTAAAGTTAAGAGTTAAGTCTTGAGAGTTCTTCCTAACATTTTGAGAGAGTCCTTTTGAGTCCTTTTGAGGAATCTTCTACATTTTCTAATAACTTGTTTCAAGACTCAAGTAAGTGAGAATGAGAGTGAGGAGAATGTATTCATGAGTCTACACTATCATGAGATCTTTCATATCATGAACCATAACTCTTGAATTCATAATTCACATTCAAGAGAGAGTTAAAAGTAGAGTTCAAGGAAACCTTTGAGTTCAATTTGTGAATCCTTTGAGATCCATCATCGATTTGAGTTAAGTTTTGAGGAAGTAAGTATGATAATGAGAAGAGTCGTATACACGAGTTCCATATTATCATGTGGACCCTCGAATCGAGTCGTTCATGCCCATAACTTCCGCATGAACTCCATAAGTTGAGTACCTTTGAGAGGAGTAGTATCTTCAAGTTCTAAGTCTTGGGTATTGAGTTCCTAACCCCTTTGAGATTATATTTCTAATCATAGGACTATCACATGTTACCCATGAAATCCTTGAGTTGAATTGTTCATGCCCATAATTCCGCATGAACCCTATAAGTCGAACAACCTTGAGATGCAAAATATCTTTGAGTCCTTGAGTTGAGTAGTTCATGCTCATAATTCCGCATGAATCCTCGAAGTTGAGCATTCTTGCAATGAGTAGTATTATTGAAGTTCTTGAGTTCCAAGTATTGGGTTCTATCTATGGTTATTGAAAACCTTGCATTGAGTCGTTCACGTCTATAATTCGGCATGAACCATATTTTAAGAAGTCTTTTACAAATGTTTTAACTTTGTTTTAAGACTTAAGCTTTGATATGAGTAAAGAGTAAGAGTAAAGTTAATTTTCTTTAAAATGATATATGGGAACTAAGTATTCCCAAGAGCAAATGTTTTCACATTTAAGATGAGAGGAAACTGAGATTTCCAAAAGAGTTTTGAGCAGTTTGAGTACCATCTCTTTTAAGAGAAAGATTTTTGAGTAATAATCTCAAATCAAAGAAAAAAGTTATGTTTTTTTAAATATATGAGCCATGAGTATTTTGGGAGTAGTATTGAGCACCGATATGGGGACGAGTTTGAGTTCAGTTAACTCACGTCTCCATAAACCATGTAGCCATCATAGGTAGAAAGGATCATACTTTTTAGATGATTCCTTAGTGATTTTTAGCATAGACTAGTGGATCCACTTAGTTAAGGCGTCCTATATGACGGCAAAGTATAGGACAGTTCTGGCAGCGTGGGCAAGACGTTGTATCACCACTTAGGCTCATAGTGGTAATTGTCGGTTAGAGAAACTCCCACAGAGTTATATTATATTCTATTACATACTAATTGAGTTGTTATTGTACTCTTCAATACACTGAGTTGTTTTCTATTGTTTTAAAAGCTTTCCATATATTGCAAGTGTATTGTTGCCTTATATTGAGTTGAGTATCTTGAGTTGAGTACCCAAAGTCGAGTATCATATCTTTGAAGTTGAGTATCTAATCCTTGAGTTGAGTATCTAATCCCTGTGTTGGGTATCTTATATATTCTTGAGTGGAGTGAGTTTGAAAAGAGGTAAGTATATTTTCTTTTTATCAAGTTCAAGCTTATGTTATGCTCTATAATTCCCCTTACATGCTCGTACATTCCACGTACTGAGCCATTTGACCTTCATTCTTTCATGATGCAAATTCAGGTATTCAGGATCATCAACATGAGCTTCGTTGATACCACATGTTCGAGTTAGCTATGGTGAGCCTCCTTGCTTCCGGAGGATTTCACTTACTTTTCAGTTATATCAGTTGTTATGAGGTTGTGGGTCTTGTCCCAACTTCCATCTTTGTCGTTTAGAGTCTTCATAGATTGATAGTAGAGTTTGAGAAGTCTGTTTCATTTATTTTTTAAAATGTTTTAAAGACTTAAGTTACCCATTTTGGGGAGAGTTGAATATATTATATTATTCAGAGTTTTCTTTTGAGTTAAAGCCTGTTTAAGTTTTTCATGAATTTTATTATGTTTTAAGCTTTGTATGCTTAAGTTAGTCTCCGCTTGTAGTCAGCCAGGATGAGGGTTTGCTTGGGAACCAGCAATGGTTCTCGAGTGTCGGTCACATCCAGAGTGTAGGCTCGGGTTGTGACAAACTTGGTATCAGAGCACAGAGTTCAAGTGTCCTAGAGTGTCTATGGAGCCGTGTCAAGTAGGATCTTGTTTATGGTTGTGAGGGCCCCACTTCTATAAATGAGGGACTACGAACATTTAAGAAAAGTTTCCCTCCTTTCATACTCTTAATCGTGCATTAGAGCTATGTCATAGAGATCTATTCATTCTCGTGCATTCTCATATCCATTCGACTACCCATCATACTAGAGGTGGTTGAAAAGCATAGTCAAACCTTTATCGATGAGTTGTTCTTAACAAGAATCTGAGAAAGTCATGAGACTCCAGAGGGGCTTGAGAGAAGCCCAAAGAGTAAGTTAAGTGTCTAGTTTTAGAGGAATGTACCCATAATTATATGAATAGTGCGTTTGAGATAAAAGCGAGTTGTACTCTCTTCTCTAAGTCCTGTTTTAGCTGAGATCCTTATGAAAAAGTATGTTTAGAGCTTGGGTAGTATTTTCACCCTAAAAGATAGTGTGAATGACGAGATCATGAGCGATAGTAGAGAAAGTGCCCAGAGTTAGAGGAAAGTATGTGGAGGTTTAGTTAACTAAGTAAGGGAGATGGTGCTTTGGCAAACTAAGTTGGTATAGTCATGCACCTAGTAAGTTATGAATGAGGAGTTCTCCCTTATGGGTAGACTAAGAAGTGATGAGTTGTGAAGAGCTCAGGATAGGAGGTAGAGTAAGAGTTGCAAGTCAAGATGAGTTAGAGTATACCTTAACTAGAAATGGGTTATGAGGATGTGTCATTGTGTTAGTAATGACCAAGTGTAAGTGGTGAATAGAAGAGCAAGAGTATTCATGAGGTGATAGCTCTAAACTAGGCTTATGATTTTTAAGGAAAAGCCCGTAATATTCAAAGTGTTATAGAACTAATTAGGCATTGATGTATAGTGAATGAGTGAATAGTACTCAAGTTGTGAAGTGTGACAGTAAATTGTAAGTATGAATACTAAGAGGTGAGGATTGACTATTTGTCATGATTTTTTAGTGGGAGAATGATTATTAACATTGCATCTAGTAGTTGTAAGTTAGTATAGTAAGCGAGCAATCATATTGATATTCGGGTTTACTTATAAATATTAAGCTTGAACTTAAGATGAGTGTCATGATCAAAAGAATGACAACATGCACTACTAAAAAACTGCCAAAAAGAGACGGAAAAAAGCAACGGATTGCGTCGCTTTTTTGGCCAAAAGCGACAGAAAAACGACGCAGTCAATCTCGTCGATTTTCCAAAAGCGATGGACTGTGTCAGTTTTTTTTTTTTTTAAAATAATATTTTTTTTGAAGAATGCGACGTCGTCCATCACTTTTTTTATATTTATTTTTAAAAAAATTTTAAAAAAGAGACGAAGTCCGTTGCTTTAATTAATTTTTTTTTTTTTAGAATCTTGAAAAGCGACGAATAATGAGACGCCGTCCATCGCTTTTTTGGAAATAAAAGTTTGAAAAATCCAGAAAATCGACGAACTAAAGGACCCTGTCTGTCGCTTTTCTGGGTTTTAAAAAAAATAAAATTAAAAAAAGCGATGGACTAAAGGATCCTGTCCGTCGCTTTTTTGGATTTTTAAAAAAATAAAATCCAGAAAAGCGACGGACAAAATCACCATATCCGTCGCTTTTTCTGCAATTTTTTTGGCAGCAAAAACTGGCACCTGCAATAGCAATTCAATTCAATTCAGCCTCAATCAAACATAAAACATTATAAAAAAGCTACACAAAATATAAAACAACAAACTTAAATTAACATTCAAAAATATCTAAATCACAATTTAACGACTTATAAAGTCTTTCAAAATTCGTTTCAAAATTACAAATAGTTCATAAACACTATAGCTTATCAAGATTTCAAAAGTTCAACCTAATAATTAGTTCATAATTTCTATCAATCAAGATTTCTAAAGTTCACAACCCAAAGTTTAAAATCCTACAATAATTCAAGTTTTCTAAAGTTCACAACTTAAAGTTCTAAAATCCCACAATAATTCAAGATTTCTAAAGTTCACAACCTAAAGTTCTAAAATCCTAAAATAATTCAAGATTTCTAAAGTTCACAACTTATAATTCTAAAATCCCACAATAATTCAAGTTCTCTAAAGTTCACAACTTAAAGTTCTAAAATCCTACAAAAATTCAAGTTTTCTAAAATTCATAACTTAAAGTTTTAAAATTCTACAATAATTCAAAATTTCTAATGTTTCACAACCTAAAGTTCTAAAATCCTACAAAAATTCAAGTTCTCTAAAGTTCACAACTTAAAGTTCTAAAATCCTACAATAATTCAAGATTTCTAACGTTCACAATCTTATAAAGGTCTAAAATCCTACAAAAATCCAAGCTCTCTAAAGTTCACAACTTTAAGTTCTAAAATCCTACAGCAATTCAAAATTTCTAAAGTTCACAACCTAAAGTTTTAAAATTCTACAATAATTCAAGATTTCTAAACTTCACAACCTAAAGTTCTAAAATCCTAAAATAATTCAAGATTTCTAAAGTTCACAACTTATAATTCTAAAATCCCACAATAATTCAAGTTCTCTAAAGTTCACAACTTAAAGTTCTAAAATCCTACAAAAATTCAAGTTCTCTAAAATTCACAACTTAAAGTTCTATAATTCTAGAATAATTCAAGATTTCTAACGTTTCACAACCTTAAGTTCTAAAATCCTACAAAAATCAAGTTCTCTAAAGTTCACAACTTAAAGTTCTAAAATCCTACAATAATTCAAGATTTCTAATGTTCACAATCTTATAAAGGTCTAAAATCCTACAAAAATCCAAGCTCTCTAAAGTTCACAACTTTAAGTTCTAAAATCCTATAGTAATTCAAAATTTCTAAAGTTCACAACCTAAAGTTTTAAAATCCTACAATAATTCAAGATTTCTAAACTTCACAACCTAAAGTTCTAAAAGCCTATAAAAATTCAAGTTCTCTAAAGTTCACAACCCAAAGTTCTAAAATCCTACAAAAATTCAAGTTCTCTAAAGTTCACAATTTAAAGTTTTAAAATCCTACAAAAATTCAAGTTCTCTAAAATTCACAACTTAAAGTTCTAAAATTCTAGAATAATTCAAGATTTCTAACGTTTCACAACCTTAAGTTCTAAAATCCTACAAAAATCAAGTTCTCTAAGGTTCACAACTTAAAGTTCTAAAATCCTAGAATAATTCAAGATTCCTAACGTTCACAACCTGATGATGTTCTAAAATCCTACAAAAATTCAAGTTCTCTAAAGTTCACACCTTTAAGTTCTAAAATCCTACAATAATTCAAGATTTCTAAAGTTCACAACCTAAAGTTCTGAAATCCTACAATAATTCAATATTTCTAAAGTTGACAACCTAAAGTTTAAAATCCTACAATAATTCAAGACTTCTAAAGTTCACAACTTAAAGTTCTAAAATCCCACAATAATTCAAGATTTCTAAAGTTCACAACCTAAAGTTCTAAAATCCTACAATAATTCAAGATTTCTAAAGTTCACAACCTAATTAAAGTTCTAAAATCCTACAAAAATTCAAGTTCATATCTAAGTTCAAGAATTTCCAAGTTCAAGAATTTCCAAGTTCAAGAATTTCTAAGTTCAAGAATATAATTCAAGTAACCCAATTTTCAACAACAATATAATACATATAGGCACAAATACAATGGCAAATTGAAAAATTGAACTAATCTCTAACTTCTACCTTCTAATTATTTGTTAGTTCTAACTTCTAATACTTAATTTACAATCATATTTAAAAATCCCCAATTTTTCTAACTTTAACTTTCAAACTTACTAAATTCAAGAACTTCTAAGTTGGAAAATTCAACTAATCTAATTTCAACTTTCATAAACTATTTAATATTTTTCTAACTTCCAAGTAGTCTAACTTTCATAAACAATTGAATGTTTTTCTAACTTCAATCGTCAAACATACTACAAGAATTTCAAAGTTGGAAAATGCAACTAATCTAACTTATAACTTCTAATTATTCGTTATTTCTATCTTCTAATACTCAATTCACCATCATATTAAAAAAAATCCCAATTTAGAAGAAAACCCTAAAATAAAAAATTCCCAATTCTCTACCTAACTAACAATAATCTATTATACAAATTAACAATTGAATAACACAATTCATCAAACTAAAACAATATAATAATTTATAACAAATCAAATATTACTAGAATTGTAACAAATTAAAATTAAACCCTAACTTTAACAAGCCAAGGAAAAGAGGCAGTGGGGACGACGGGGCAAGGCAGCAACGGGACTAATGCTCAAGGAGAGAAGGGCGACGGCCGCGTGGGGCAGCGGCGGCGGTGCAACATTTAGGTTTTAGAGAGAAGGGAGAGAAGAGAGAAGAGAGAGAAAGCGAGATGGGAAAATGGGGGTGAAAACCCATTTTTTTGGTTCAACATAATTTAAAAAAAGCGACGGACAACGTCTCTTTGTCCGTCGCTTTTTAAAAAATATTTGACCAAAATTTTGACTAAAAAGCGACGGACTAAGAGACGTTGTCCGTCGCTTTTTAAAAATGTTTGACTAGATATTTTGACCAAAAAGCGACGGACTAAGAGATCCCGTCCGTCGCTTTAAAAAAAAACTAATTAATAAAGTAAAATAAATTAAAAACGACAGACAGCGTGGTTATTGTTTAATTTATAAATAATTATTTTTATTAAAAAGCGACGGACGTCGTCTCTATAAATATTAAATAAATAATTATTAATTATATATTCTATTTAGCGCAAAAATTCGCAAAAAAAAGCAACGGACTAAGAGATATTGTCCGTCGCTTTATGTAAAATAATTTTAAAAATAATTATTTTTATTAAAAAGTGATGGACAGTGTGGCAAATGGCGTTGCTTTTTGGAGCGACGCGGTCCGTCGCTTTTCTGTCCGTCTTTTTTGGAAGTTTTTTAGTAGTGATGAGGGTGATGATGTTAGTATTGAGATTTGATCTAGAAGACTTGACATAGAGAAGGTGAGGAATTGAGGTGATTAGCTGCAATAAATATGAGTGGCACAAGTGAAGTGTGGCTAAGTCACAAGAGTAACAAAAGCATTAAGAGGTATGCCGAGAGGGTATGTAATCAGAAAAGGTTAAGAGAAACACCTTAGAAAGAAATCTTAGTACCTGCTTATTGATAGTTCTGTAGTCATGAGATAAACTTCTCCCGAGTGTTAGAGTAAAAGAGGATGTGACCAGTTAGAGATAATGGAATAGGTCCATAACTTTCAAGTGTCAGCTTTAGACCTAAGGGGGAGATGACAAGATGAGAAATCAAGTCAAGTGTTTGAGAGTAAGATAGTAATGAGTTCCAAAGAGTTTAGGGGATATCTTTTTAGAGGTCCTTTTAGTAGTGGAATGTTGTTTAAAAGATAAGGTTAATGATCTTATCGTGATAGTGATGGTGTGTTTATTCCGCTTGAGGCAGTTAATGAGGAGGAAGAAAAAAATGAGGTTTTCCATGAGAAATAGTTAAATGAGATCCCTTAGTTGGATCCGAAGGAGTTGGTTAATAGGAGTCCATAGAGTTGTTGTACTAAGCTTGAATGTGGTGGTAAGGAGTAATAGTCTTGGGATGAGATTCCCTATAGAACCCGAACCTAAGAATTTGGGTTAAGCTTGAATATAGTGAAAGCGTACCATTAGAATCAGGCCTTGGTAAGAGTAACCCCATTCCATACCTAGTCCAGTCATCATTCGAGGACGAATGATCATAAGGGGGAGATATTGTAACATCCCAAAAACAATTTCGAACTGAGACTTGAACCATCCTTCGTGGTGAGTAGGATTTTACTAAGAAATTTAAAATTTCTTAAGTATTAAGGTCAGGTCACTAGATGTAGCACCTTGAGTTCCAAAAGGTACTAAATTGGAAATAGTAAAATCTGAAATTTGGCAAGTTAAGCTAAGTATGAGTTTTGGGTCAACTTAAAATGACTATAACTCCTAGCTCAAGATGCATTAGGTTTTCTACTAGATACTGTACGAAATATATTTGAATTATCTTTCCAACGCCACCGAGTTTGCTCAGTTTCGAGTTTGTATGGGGGAGATATGTCCATTCGAAGTTAGGTTGTCTAGATAATGAAAGACAAAACCGGAAATAGTAAGTGGTAATTTTATTTTTTCCTTAGCCAAACAAATTTAATTCGTTTTTAGTAATAATTTAGGGGTCTAATCTAATTAGGTTCAGTTTTATAATCCTAAAATATGCCTAGGGTTTTAGTTGAGAGTTCTAGAAGAGAAAAGAAGAGAAAAGAAGAGAAAAGAGGAGAAAAGGGGAGAAAAGAGGAGAGGATCAAGCGTTCGTTGAGATTCTTGCGTGTTGTTGTAGATTTTCGCCATGGGTTTGATCCCTAAGAGGTATGTAAGCTTCCATAGTGTTGGGTTTGTACACCCACACACCAAACATGTTATTTTGAGTGAAATTTCATTCTCAAAAGTTGAACAATTTAAGTTCTTGATTGGTGTTCTTGAAGTTCATTCAAAATCTTGTTTTGATGGGGTTTTGATGATTTCTTGAAATTAAAGTGATTGTTTTAAGTGTTTTTTTGGGTGGATTAGTGAGTACTTAGGTTGGATGATTGAATCTAAGGAATACTTGAGAAAAGAAATAGATTAAAAGCGATTTAGGATCAGAAAACGAGAGGCAAAATTCGTCGAACTTGGCTAGGGGAAAGGCTGGGGCGGCACGCCCCAGATGCACCCAAGGGGCTGGGGCGGCGCCCCTACAGTGCACCCATATGCAGTCTCTGAAGTTAGGGGCCTCCCCGCGCCCAGAACGCGCCATGGTCGCCTGCCCCCACTCCTTTTCCGTTATTTGTCCCGTTTGAGCCCCTTTTAAGTGTACCTTCACTCCCTTTGATTCTAATAACTCTAAAATACTTCTAAACACTTAGTAATCATTCATAACATGAATCATAACCTTGAATTAATAATTCAAATTCAAGGTAAAGTTAAGAGTTAAGTCTTGAAAGTTCTTCCGAACATTTTGAAAGAGTCCCTTTGAGTCCTTTTAAGGAGTCTTCTACATTTTCTAATAACTTGTTTCAAGACTCAAGTAAGTGAGAATGAGAGTGAGGAGAATGTATTCATGAGTCTACGCTATCATGAGATCTTTCATGTCATGAACCATAACTCTTGAATTCATAATTCACATTCAAGAGAGAGTTAAAAGTAGAGTTCAAGGAAACCTTTGAGTTCAATTTGTGAATCCTTTGAGATCCATCATCGATTTGAGTTAAGTTTTGAGGAAGTAAGTATGATAATGATAAGCGTCGTATACACGAGTTCCATATTGTCATGTGGACCCTCGAGTCGAGTCGTTCATGCCCATAACTTTCGCATGAACTCCAAAAGTTGAGTACCTTTGAGAGGAGTAGTATCTTCAAGTTCTAAGTCTTGAGTATTTAATTCCTAATCCCGTTTGAGATTATATTTCTGATGATAGTACTTTCACATGTTACCCATGAATTCTTTGAGTTGAATTGTTCATGCCCATAATTCCGCATTAACCCTATAAGTCGAACAATCTTGAGACGAGAAGTATCTTTGAGTCCTTGAGTTGAGTAGTTCATGCTCATAATTCCGCATGAACCCTTTAAGTTGATCATTCTTGAAATGAGTAGTATCATTAAAGTTTTTGAGCTCCAAGTATTGAGTTCGATATATGGTTATTGAAAACCTTGCATTGAGTCGTTCACGTCTATAATTCGGCATGAACCATATTTTAAGAGTTCGATATATGGTTATTGAAAACTTTGTTTTAAGACTTAATATTTGAGTTGAGTTAAAGAGTAAGAGTAAAGTTAATTTTCTTTAAAATGATATATGGGAACTAAGTATTCCCAAGAGTAAATGTTTTCACATTTAAGATGAGAGGAAACTGAGATTTCCCAAAGAGTTTTGAGCAGTTTGAGTACCATCTCTTTAGAGAGAAAGATTTTTGAGTAATTATCTCAAATCAAAGAAAAAAGTTATGTTTCCTTTAAACATATGAGCTGATTATTTTGGGAGTAGTATTGAGCACCGATATGGGGACGAGTTTGAGTTCAGATAACTTACATCTCCATAAACCATGTAGCCATCATGGGTAGAGAGGATCATAATTTTTAGATGATTCCTTAGTGCTTTTTAGCATAGACTAGTGGATCCACTTAGTTAAGGCGTCCTATATGACGACAAAGTATAGGACAGTTCTGGGAGGGTGGGCAAGACGTTGTTTCACCATTTAGACTCATAGTGGTTGTTGTCGGTTAGAGAAACTCCCACATAGTTATATTATATTTTATTACATATTAATTGAGTTGTTATTATACTGTTCAATACACTGAGTTGTTTTCTATTGTTTTAAAAGCTTTCCATATATTGCATGCGTATTATTGCCTTATATTGGGTTGAGTATCTTTAGTTGAGTACACAAAGTCGAGTATCATATCTTCGAAGTTGAGTATCTAATCGTTGAGTTGAGTATCTAATCCTTGCATTGAGTATCTTATTCTTGAGTTGAGTTGAGTTGAGTTTGGAAAGAGGTAAGTATGTTTCCTTTTTATCAAGTTCAAGCTTATGTTATGTTCTAGAATTCCCCTTACATGCTCGTACATTCCACGTTCTGAGCCATTTGGCATGCATCCTTTCATAATGCAGATTCAGGTATTCAGGATCATCAATAGGAGCTTCGTTGATACCATATGGAGTTCGAGTTAGCTATGGTGAGCCTCCTTGCTTCCGGAGGATTTCACTTACTTTTCAATTATATCAATTGTTAGGAGGTCGTGGGTCTTGTTCCGACTTCCATCTTTATCGTTTACAGGTTTCATAGATAGATAGTACAGTTTGAGAAGTCTGTTTCATTTGTTTTGTTAAATGTTTTAAAGAATTAAGTTGCCCATTTTGGGGTGAGTTGAATATATTATGTTATTCCGAATTTTCTTTTGAGTTAAAGCTTGAATTTAAGTTTTGGCCAAACACATACACAACCCCTCAAACTTGCCCTCATTTTTCATTTTGGCACTCCAACTTAGCCTTGTTCCATTTTAATCCTTAAACTCCATTTTTTCTGTACCATTTAAACATTAATACTAATTTTTATGTTTTTTATTTATTTATGTTCTTTAATTGCAATTTTTTATTATTAAAAAATAGATGTGTGTCTGTTAATTTTCGTAAAAAAATTAAACATTCGCGAACGAACATAAAATTTTTCAAACAATAATATTATTTTTTGTGATTTCTCTGTATTTTTGCATGAAAGTAAATTGACGAAAGTTCTTTGATTTTCTTTCTTATACATTCAATTAAATTAAATAACACTACTTATTTGTTATTTCTTATCAACTAGTCTATCTAAATTTAACGCACATACTCACTTTTTATTTTTAATATAAATCAATACGAATAAAAACTCATCTTCAAACAAGTAAAAAAGACTCTTGTTCATTGCTAATAACACTACTAAAAAATGTTAAAACTCGACTGACTTTAATTTGTTAGATTGTCAGTGATTTTTAAGAAAGAAAACCAACACAATTTCGTTAGTTATTTTTCACATAAAAATACATAAAACTCTTAAAAAGAAATTATTATTTTTAAAAAAGAATTATTTTTTGTTAATTTTTATTTTTTTTAACTAAAATTAACTGACACATGTCGATTTAAAATAAGAATTGCAATTGAAGAATATATATAAAAATAAAGAAATCATAAAAATAGTATTTCGTGTTAAAATGGTACATAAAAAGTGGAGTTTAAGGGTTAAAATGGAACAAGGCTAAGTTGGAGTGCCAAAATGAAAAATGAGGGTAAGTTAGAGGGGTTGTATATGTGTTTGGCCTTAAGTTTTTCATGAATTTTATTATGTTTTAAGCTTTGTATGCTTAAGTTAGTCTTCCGCTTGTAGTCAACCATGATGAGGGTTTGCTTGGAAACCATCAATGGTGCTCGAGTGCCGGCCACGTTTAGGGTGTAGGCTCGGGTCGTGACATTGAATGAACTTTTACTTTAGGTATGTTAAGATGTGGGGAACTTGTTTTATTTGACAACTTTTTGGTACAAAATTAAAGAACTTCGTAAGGGATACATTTCATCATCCTTAAGAGCTTAAGGCTACTCATCTATCAACAAAATGTGTGAATAAGTGGAAAACAACTCATCTCCCTATAGTAGAAGTAAAACTTCATTATCAATTTTTAGTGAGCTCATTGGGATTGTTGTTTGTTGATTCCCCTCACCTGCACAAGGGAGTGTTAAGCCACAACAAGAACAAAAAGAGTTAGAATTGGGGAAGATGATGTATTTAAAGTATATGCAACTAAATAATAAAGAAAGATTTGACACTTGGCATTTTTTAATTTGTTTTTGGAAGTAAAAGTTTCCATTCACGCGCTTCATTTGCGTAAAAACAAACATAGGGAGAAAAAGGATTAAAATAGTCCATTTATAAAGGTATTTAAAAGTTTTGTGGGGTAATAGGACACTCGCATAGTTAAAGTGTCTTTTTGAAAATTCGCGACAACTTCAGGTGTCACTTTATGTCTTTTCTCTTATATTATATTTAACTTGTCATACAATTAAACTCCAATATATATTCTTATCTCATCCCAAGTTCATGAAACACAAGTAATAATGAGTTGAATTGCCTATTTTAATATAATAGTATACATATTATATGAGATTAATATGTTTACAAATATAGATCAAAATTTTATTTTCTAATATAAATATTATTTACTTTCTTTTTATTTTTCTTTTGTTTTAAAAAAAAGATATTGTAAGTATGGATTTCAAAGTACATAATTAATTATTTTAATAATTAATTGACCTTTAATATTATTGATCAATTATATAATATTTAATTGATTTAAGTTGATATTCGTGATGTGATTTATATATCAATATTTTTGAATATATGTGTTTATAAGTATTTAAAATTGATGACATTATAGCATAAAAAAATTAAAAAGTTAATTATGACAAAAAATTCTAAAGTATGGAAATTTCTTCTCAATAAACTAATATATATTTTTTTAAATAGTAAGATCATTATTTTAGTTAAATGAGCTTGACAAATTAAATAAGTCTATTATTAAAAAAAGCTTCAATGACATGGCATGCCAACTAGGAGAGAGTGAGACTTTTGAAGTGTTAAGTATATTTATAGGAAAACAGTGATAGTTGAGTGATATTTTGGTCATAAATGCTATTTCAAGGCAAATCCCTAAACTTGGGTGACCATTTAGGGAATTGACTCCTTACATCTCTGTGAACAAGTGTCCAATCAAATAAGTAGCTTGCAATCAATTTACAAGTCATTTTGCAAGCAAATTTCTGCAATTAACAACTTACAAGTAGCTTTCCAAACTATTTATGTTCTTCTATAAATATGAAATTATTTCAGTTCATTTGTATTTCAATTTGAAGTTGAACAATATATGAGTCTTTTTCTACATGTCTCTGATATATTTACTTTGTATTCTTTATTTCATGACAGGTAGGGGTGTAAATCAATTGGTTCGGTTTTATGTATTATCGGTTTTTGGTTTTTAAATATGCTAAATCAATAACAAATCAATAAGATATTTTTTACCGGTTTTCGATATATCAATTTTTTCCTTAACGGGTCGATTTTCTATTTTTGGTTTAACCAATAAGAAATTACTTATAAAATAAATATATGGCTTCTCTTAAAAATTGACGTGACTAGACAATAATGTAACTTTACAAATGCTCATAAAATAGAAACAATAATAACAAACATGAAAAAAAACTATACCAGTCATTTCCTCCAAAAAAAAACATTCAAATAGCAACTCCTCAAAAGCATAATCAGAAGCAACTCATGGCATACACATAGAGTCGGGAAGAATACACGTCACACCATAAGAGTAACTTGGAATCCTGCCAATCCAAGCTCACGGCCTCACGCCCAATAGTTAAATAAACAACTGAGAAATCAGAACTCAAGGATCCATACTAACAATCCAACTAACCAAATCAATCAAACACCACACAAACCTAAGTTTCACGCCACCTAGAAGCAATGTCTAGGGATACTATGTCATGACCCAGGGGTACACCCTAGATGTAACATGGCATAAAAGACCCCGAGAGGCCTTATACAAGCCACTTAGCATACCATAACATAAGATAATAGAAAACTGCGAAAATTTAAAACATTTTTCAATACAATCGAAGTCTCATAAAACGAAGAGGAAGTCTTTAACATTGTCTCAAACCATCTAATACATTAATGTCTTAGGTACACCGTCCATAAAAAAGTCTAAACATAAAGAAAGACATAAAAGAACATAGTGGTCAAATCCTCGATGCTATGAGGACTCACCAAATCTTCACTTGCTTGCTCTATTAAGATCCTAACCACGAGAATGGAAGTCAAGATCGCCGGACCCTACATTTGGTAAGAATGTAGGCAAGAGTATGCGTTAGTACAATAAATTACTCAATATGATGGCTAGCATAAATCCAACATAAGCTTACCATAGGCATTAATTAGTCAACATAAGACATATACCAAAATCATAAGAGACAATAACATAAGTCATAAGCATAAGAGATAACAACATAGTCATAGGCTTAATCAATGCATCTAGATCAACATAACATAAGAGAAACACTTCATAAGTAACCTCAAGGCATGTTTGTGCAATGCATGGATACGACCTCATAATCTCACCCATACTAAGCAAACTACTTTAGGTCCTCATTCATACTCATCATATTTTTATCTCATCCTTAGCTTATTTCTCATAGATAAGAGAACATTCTCATTTAGTCAAACATATCAAGAAAGGCAACTATAGCAACAATCCAAGCTAAATATACATCATATAAGCAAATCTCATATTAGAACATACTTACAATACTTTCTTGAAGCAATCTTATTTCATCATATACATGCTACTTAGATTAGGGACTTGTCCCTCATATTCATATTAGTCATGGAAGAGTAACTCTCTACTAGTCCATAGCATAACATCACTCATGAATGGTTACTATTTACCAATTCAAGGCTATCAAGGGAAAAATACCTTACTATGCTAGACCAAGCTATCATGGTAGGCATACTATCATGCAAGTCCAAGCTACTCAAGGAAGGGTACTATTGCTCAATCCAAGCTATCATAAACTGATGTGGCCTAATCAAGTCAAGCTATCATGCAAACATTCTATTATGCTA
>NC_064285.1:52954650-52983098 GCF_019186545.1 Solanum stenotomum | reverse complement strand
TAGTCATAGGCTTAATCAATGCATCTAGATCAACATAACATAAGAGAAACACTTCATAAGTAACCTCAAGGCATGTTTGTGCAATGCATGGATACGACCTCATAATCTCACCCATACTAAGCAAACTACTTTAGGTCCTCATTCATACTCATCATATTTTTATCTCATCCTTAGCTTATTTCTCATAGATAAGGGAACATTCTCCTTTAGTCAAACATATCAAGAAAGGCAACTATAGCAACAATCCAAGCTAAGTATACATCATATAAGCAAATATCATATTAGAACATACTTACAATACTTCCTTGAAGCAATCTTATTTCATCATATACATGCTACTTAGATTAGGGACTTGTCCTTCATATTCATATTAGTCATGGAAGAGTAACTCTCTACTAGTCCATAGCATAACATCACTCATGAATGGTTACTATTTACCAATTCAAGGCTATCAAGGGAAAAATACCTTACTATGCTAGACCAAGCTATCATGGAAGGCATACTATCATGCAAGTCCAAACTACTCAAGGAAGGGTACTATTGCTCAATCCAAGCTATCATGAAATGATGTGGCATCTTCAAGTCAAGCTATCATGCAAGCATTCTAGTATGCTAGTCCAAGCTACATTGGAAGGGTACGATTTCTCAATCCAAGGCAATCCATGAATCCTACTATCTCAAGCTAACATACATGGTCTTATCTTACCAAGTCAAGATATTAATGAAGGGATATTATATCACTACTTCAAGCTAACCTAGTTCATACATAAAGCCTTTGAACACTGACGGGACACTTCTTGAAGTATGCCTTAGTTCATTATGAAGGCTTATTAGATCATGTGTGAGCAACTATCACCATCCATGATCACTTTTACTCTTAGATTCATTTTAGGCAATTCTCATGAGATATACTTGGGAACCCGGACTCAACTAGCATAAAAGAATCCCATTTGGAAGCCGGACTCAACTTATGTAAAAGCTTCCATATATCATAATCATAGACACTTTACTCTCAAAGTGTTCATAAAGCATTTACATAGGATCTATAAGGCAAGCATAATCTCCTATACTCATATATAGGTCATGTGGGTAAAGTCCTTCCACAACAATATCACACACAAATCAACATACATATAAGCTTCACTCTTAGAGACATAACATTCCTAGTTTATCATATTAGCTTTTACCCTCAAAGTCCCAGAAATCACCTTCATACAACAAGCCTTACTCTCAAAGCAATACTCCTCATGATTATCATATATGCCTAATTCTCAAGTTATTCTAACCACATGCTTCATTAATAAGCAATTCTAATCATCTATCATCATATAGACTCAATCTCAACACTACTAATCACATGATTCATCATATAAGTTTTACTCTAATCAATTCATGTATATATGCTTTACTCTTAAGCAATTCATATCTAGGTTCCCTAATCTCAAGCAATTCATAAAGTAATTCATCAATCTTAGAAGATCACATCTAAGCCCTCAATTCCCCCTTTTATGGCATGAAACCAAACTATATCAATTTCGCCTTAGAATCTTAGGTTAATCAAGAATACATGTATAATCATACTAAAAACATGAAATTTCGTCATAAACAATCATAAACGATAAAAAATAATCATAATCCACTCTATTGGATCATAACCCATAACATTAGAAGAAACCCTAGATTGACTTGGGGAAATCTTCTTCTAAATTGGGGAAAACATAGGGGCTTCATGGATGAAAGGAATCGATGAATGAATAAGCCATCATACCTTGGTTACAAAGCCAACAAAGCTTGGAACAATGGAGACTTGTCTTGACCTAGCTTGATCCTCTTCTTCTTCTTCACTTTCTAGAGAGAGAATATTTGAGAGGGAATTGGGTTCTTTTTGGTGAGTTGAGTGAATGACTTAAATGACTTAGTTTAGGGGTCTAAATTATTTATGTAGGTGGTCTAAACTAGGGTAAAATGACACCACTTAATCCCTAGTTAATTTTGGAAAGTTTCGTTAAGCCTTCATTTAACTGACCTACTGCCCCACAACCCCACTACCCCCACCCATGAGACCCCAACCACGGGGCGTGGTTGGACCCACGGCCCGTGTTGGTTTGGCATGGTTTGGTTCTACAAGTTGTTGATCTTAGCCGTATTTATATGCCTAGGAACCTAATAATACCCATATTTAAGCCAAGTTTGAAATCAATTTGTGTTTGTTTATAGTCGTGTCGAGCCTTTTGGTTGTATATGAGCTAACCAACATGATTAGTTGTGTAGGTGAGCTTGGATGAACAAACGAGCACTAAAATAGGCATTGGGAAGCGTGAAAGGTTCCAAGTCAAAAAGTAGCAAAAAGGAAGAAAAGAAAATATTGCTAAAGGCATAGCCGTATCCTCTCCGCGTCACGGAGAGGGATTTTTATTTTGTTCGCTAAAAAGTATTCTGAGGCAGAACGGTCCGTGGAGTGACCGCATCGTGGAGAAGACTATTTTGTCACGAAGTAAATCTCTGCGTCGTGCCCCTAGTTGCCAGTTTTGGACGTTTCGACTTAAATATAAATAGACTCAGATTTTATTTTATTGAGTTATTCTTTTTTTGGGTCTTGAAGAATGACGATTTGGAGAGCTATTTCATCAGTTTTTAGGGTTCTTTCCTAAACTCTTCTACTTTCAATCCTTTTATGTCATTTAATCATTGCTTGATTGAAGATACTATTATGAGTAGCTAAATAACCTAGTTCTAGGGCTGTGGCTACAAGATGATTGTAATTGATTAAGTTTTCATGGATTTTATTTAACTATCATATGAATCTCTCTTATGTTCTTATTTTTCATATTTCATGCCTGATCACCATTGAAATAAACACATTGTCCGAATGGAACTTGGGAGAGGAATAAGAGGATAAAACGTGGGGCATAAGAAGCTTGATTTTCTCTTAATAATTAGGGTTAATTTGTATCTAGGATAGGGATATACCTTGAAGCCATGCTTGGTCATTATATAGGAAGAAATTGTAATGCTCAGTACTTGGTCCAACCTCAACAATGTAGTTAGGTTGTCATTTATCGTAGGCGATTAGAGGTCAAGAGACCATAATCATATTATTAACCCTGTGATCATTGATTCGATAGTTGATAAACATCCATTTAAATAACATAAATTGCATAAATCCTGATAAGAGCTGCAGCCCTGGACTTCACCCAATTATTGCTTGAAACCCTTGAAATTGAATCGCGCTTTTTTAATTTTGGTTAACTTTTAGATTATAAAATAAAGCACTCTTGAAATCTTGATAACACTTGTGTTATGTTGAAACTTTGGAGGAAATTAATTGATTCTAATCATGAGTCCCTGTGGGTGCGATACCCGTCTCTTTATAAGAGTCACTTTAATACTTGAACGACCACGTGTACTTGCGTGTGCGATTTGGGAGCAACGGTTGTCATTTAGGGCTTGGGACCTACGAACTCATCCACAAGGCGTGGACCCATCAACTAGGCATGGGTCCTGCCCGTGGACACTACCTTAGGAAGATTCAAGGAGGAGCTCAACCACGCTGCCCACCTACGGGGCGTGGTTCCATCCACGGGGCGTGGGTGGCCTCGTGGGTGGCACTTGGATCTCCCAAATCATGTTAAACTTCCCACTCAAGGCTACGGGGTGTTACAATATCTCCTCCTTGGGACCATTCGTCCTCGAATGACGTTCTAGGCACTTCTTAATGTTACAACTCTAGACTAGAAACCCATCATGATCCGTGCAACCCTTCTAAATGCACACAACTAAAGAGGAAAACTTCAAACCATGCTAAACATACTCAATGCAACACAAGGAAGGTAGATACTACATCGAACAACCCAAAAATGCATGAAATTCTACATCTACTCATGTCCAAGGAGGAACTACCATCTCCAAGCTAAAAGCATGCTCAACACAATCTCATGGAGTCTATATCCAATCTATATTCCTAACATACATCCAAGGAGGAATTTCTCAACTTCAAGCTAGGACATGTTCATCAATTCATCTCATGAAGTCTACGGGCAACTCTACTCAATGCACATCAACATGAGGAAAATTAATTATGCAACTTCATTTTCTTTCGAAACACAAGTTTTCATGAACATGCACCACATAAGGAAATCATGGAAACATCTAAAACACACATGACTCCAAAACATAATACAACTAAGAGGAACTTATCACCTCAAGGTCCTCTAGGGGTCTATAAGACAGGGACTAAACTTCCCAAACTCACTACACCTTTCTAGGTGAGAATTTCTAACAACCCCAAACGTGAACATCAAGAATACTCAATGACCTTGCTATCTAAGCACACCATCTCCCCCTTGGGAGTAAGCCTAGGTGGACTTTCTAAGCACCATTACTTTCAACTCTAATGTCGTATCAAGTTACCACTTAAGCTTTCACATCCATCACACATGATGATTCTAAACCATGGTGAACTACACTACTACTCTTTATAGGAGTCTACTAATTGAACATTTCTAGGTCTCTTCTAAACACCCTATTCATCAAATCTTCCAAACATACCCCGAAACTCATAATGACTAAGTCGAGTTCTACCATCAATACAACAATAACAACAATGAAGCCCATTCATACTAAAGAGAACATCAAAGTCTAGCATATCTAGTCATAAAAGACAAGCAATACCGGAATCTAATAAAGCATAAAACACATACTGGTAGTAACATCCGGAGGACACTCTTGTTCACCTCTAGCTTGGAGAGCATATAACCTATTCTTCTTGGAAACATTCCCATCTGAATCACTAGGAGCAACTTACTTACCCTTAGCCTTCATCCTTGGACAATTTCTCATCTCTTGGCCACTCTCACCACAAGTAAAGCAACCCTCACTACCGGCCAAACACCTACCCTCATGTATTTTTCCACATCTAGCACAAGTAAGCCATAGAGACTCACTACTAATTCCTTGTGGCTTAGGGTCAGACACCCTATCTTCACTATACTTAGGAGCATTGGAGTAGTCTTGTCCGGAAAACCTTTGTCGATCCCTAGAACGACTACGTCCGTCGAACCTCACATGAGAGGAATCACCATTATCATTTCTAAACCTCTTTTTCTCCTTATATCTGCCTTTTATTTTTGCCTCCTAAATTTGTTGAGCATGAGTCAAAAGACGAGCAATATCCATATCATGAACAAGCATGGCCGTACGACATTCTTTCACCACTAGATTGGACACTCCCGACACAAACTTACTCATCTAAGCCCTATGATCCGCCACAATAGATGGAGCATACTTAGATAGTTGGATAAACCTCAATGCATATTCCTTATCACGTATACTACCTTGCCTAAGGTTAATGAATTCAAGCACCTTAGCTTCTCTCATCTCTAGAGGAAAAAAAATCTATCAAGGAAAGCATTTTTGAACCTCTCCCACTCTATGGGGGACCCATTTCCACCGATCTAGCCTTTTTCCATTGATTAAACCACACTTGAGCAACTCCCGTACGTTGGTAAATGGCTAGTTTTGCCTTCTCTACTAGAGTAACTCCCATAATGTCTAACACCTTATAGACCTCATCTATAAACTCTTGAGGATCTTCCTCAAGTTTTGACCCATAAAGCTCCGGAGGGTTCATACTCATAAAATCCCTCACTCTTGAAGCGGACGTACCCACAATTGGTTTCACGAGAGCTACCACCTCTCTATTGACTTGTGCCGTCGCGGCTTGAGACAACACTTGGAATGCCGACCTAAACTCCGCATTTGTTACATTCTCATCCAAAGGATCATTCGGAGCTTGAGGAGGAGCTTGGAGAGGAACTTCTTGATCCACATTGTCATCCTCATTCCTTCTAGCACTAGCCTTTGTAGTAGTCATATCCTGAAAACCATCGGGAACAGATTAGGAGAAAGACCTAGTAGTGTTAAACTCTATGGCACGACTTAGAGAATGAAAAAGTGAAGTTTCCTGAACTTCTAATAGCCTCTCATTCATAAATGTGGTGCGCTTCACACTTATGAACAAGACTATATTAGACGTGGTTTGAGACATCCTGGAACCATTCTAAACCTTGTACTCTAATTACCAAGTTTGTCAGGACCCAAGGGTACACCCTAGATGTAACATGACATACAAGACCCTGAGAGGCCTCATACAAGCCATTTAGCATAACATAGGATAATATAAAAGTGCAAAAATTTAAAACAATTTCCAATACAATCGAAGTCTCATAAAAAGAAGCAGAAGTCTATAAATTTATCTCAAACCATATAATACATGAAATTATTAGGGACACCACACATTCAAAAGTCTAAACATAAAGAAAGACATAAAAGAACATAGTGGTCAAATCCTTGATTCTATGAGGACTCACCAAATCTTCACTTGCTTGCTCTACTAAGATCCTAGCCATGGGAATGGAAATTAAGATCGCCGGACCCTACATTTGGTAAGAATGTAGGTAAGAGTATGCGTTAGTACAATAAAGTACTAAATATGATGTCAAACATAAATCATCAACAAAACCTTATCATAGGCATTAGTCAACATAAGACATATACCAAAATCGCAAGAGACAATAACATAAGTCATAAGCATAAGAGATAACAACATAGTCATAGGCATAATTAATGCATCTAGATCAACATCACATAAGATAAACACTTCATAAGTAACCTCAAGCATGCTTGTGCAATGCATGGGTAAGACCCCATAATCTCACCAATACTAAGCAAACTACTTTAGGTCCTCATTCATACTCATCATCTTTTGATCTCATTCTTAGCTTATTTCTCATAGACAAAGGAACAATCACCTTTATTCAAACATTTCAAGGAAGGCAACTATATAAACAATCCAAGCTAAGCATACATCATATAAGCAAATCTCATATTAGAACATACTTACAATACTTCCTTGAAGCAATCTTATTTCATCATATACATGCTACTTAGATTACAGACTTGTCTCTTATATTCATATTAGTCATGGAAGAGTAACTCTCTACTAGTCCATAGCATAACATCACTCATGAATAGTTACTATTTACCAATTCAAGGCTATCAAGTGAAAAGCACCTTACTATGCTAGACCAAGCTATCATGGAAGGCATAATGCAAGTCCAAGCTACTCAAGGAAGGGTACTATTGCTCAATCCAAGGTATCATGAACTGGTGTGGCCTCATCAAGTCATGCTATCAGGCAAACATTCTATTATGCTAGTCCAAGCTACATTGGAAGGGTACAATTTCTCAATCCAAGGCTATCTATGAGTCCTACTATCTCAAACTAACATGCATGGTCTTATCTTACCAAGTCGAGATTCATGAAGGTATATCATATCACTACTTCAAGCTAACATAGTTCATACATAAAGCCTTTGAAAACTGGCGGGGTACTTCTTGAAGTATGCCTTTGTTCATTATGAAGGCATATTAGATCATGTGTGAGCAACTATCACCATCCATGATCACTTTTACTCTTCAATTTCATTTTAGGCAATTCTCATGAGATATACTTGGGAACCCAGACTCAACTAGCGCAAAAGGATCTCATTTGGCAGCCGGACTCAACTTACGTAAAAGCTTTCATCTCATATTCAATATCGTAATCATAGACACTTTACTCTAAAAGTTTTCATAAAGCATTTACATAGGCTCTGTAAGGCATGCATAATCTCCTATACTCATCGGATAGGTCATGTGGGTAAACTCCTTCAACAACAACATCACACACAAATCAACATACATATAAGCTTCACCCTTAGAGCCTTAACATTCCTAGTTTATCAAACTAGCTTTTACCCTCAAAGCCCTAGAAATCACCTTTATACGACAAGCCTTACTCTCAAAGCAATACTCTTAATGATCATCATATATGCCTAATTCTCAAGACATTCTAACCACATGCTTCATTCTTAAGAAATTCTAATCATCTATCATCATATAGACTCAATCTCAACACTACTAATCATGATTCATCATATAAGCTTTGCTCTAATCAATTCATGTCTATATTCTTTACTCTTAAGCAATTCATATCTATGTCCCCTAATCTCAAGAAATTCACAAAGTAATTCATCAATCTTAGAAGATCACATCTAAGCCCTCAATTTCCCCTATCATGGCATGAAACTAAACTATATCAATTTCACCTTAGAATCTTAGGTTAATCAAGAATACATGTATAATCATACTAAAAACATGCAATTCCATCATAAACAATCATAAATGATCATAAACAATCATAATCCACTCTATTGGATCATAACCCATAACATTAGAAGAAACCCTAAATTGACTTGGGGAAATCTTCTTCCAAATTGGGTAAAACATGGGGGCTTCATGGATGAAAGGAATTCATGAATGAATAAGCCATCATACCTTGGTTACAAAAACAACAAAACTTGGAACAATGGAGACTTGTCTTAACCTAGCTTGATCCTCTTCTTCTTCTTCTTCTTCATCACTTTCTAGAGAGGGAATATTTGAGAGGGTATTGGGTTCTTTTTGGTGAGTTGAGAGAATGACTTAAATGACTTAGTTTAGGGGTCTAAAATCTTTATATAGGTGGTGTAACTATGGTAAAACGACACCACTTAATCCCTAATTAATTTCGGAAAGTTCTGTTAAGCCCTCACTTAACCGACCTACT
This sequence comes from Solanum stenotomum, assembly GCF_019186545.1. NCBI lineage: Eukaryota > Viridiplantae > Streptophyta > Magnoliopsida > Solanales > Solanaceae > Solanum > Solanum stenotomum. The sequence continues at coordinate 52,974,451 of NC_064285.1, read as the reverse complement.
ACCCCACTGCCCCAACCCATGAGACCCCGACCACGGGGCATGGTTGGACCCACGGCCCATGCTAGTTGGGCGTGGTTTGGTTCTACAAGTTGTCATTCAGGGCTTGGGACCCATGACCCCATCCACGAGGCGTGGACCCATCCATGAGGCATGGATCCTGCCCGTGGACACTGCCTTAGGCAGATTCAAGGAGGAGCTCACCCACACTACCCACCTACGGGGCGTGGTTCCATCCACGGGGCATGGGTGGCCTCGTGGGTGGCACTTGAATCTCCCAAATCATGTTAAACTTCCCACTCAAGGCTACGGGGTGTTACATACTAATCACAAAAGGATCATCTAAACTAAGGCCTCCCCAAGTAAACTTAAGTTAAACTCAACCCAACCTATGGTCATAGCTTAAGGATCAATAAACTCAACACAACCCAAGGGTTCAACCTAAATCATGTGATACCACCCAAATATAATCAATCTAGCTAAGCTAAGTCTAAGAAAAAGGAAGCCATAACCTACCTCAAGGCCAAAAACCGCACACAAACTACAATTTTGGTGTTTTGCCCTTCTGGAGACCCTTGGATTGTTGCCAAGGTAACAAGAACACAAAGAGCAAGTTAATACGAGTTCAATGATACCAGTATCACTAAATTGAAAATTGGACCAGAGATCAGTCCTGAAATAGCCTAGGAATCAACGTAATTGAATTACAAATGGAAAACCTGCATACTATCCTCATTAGGGTAAGGATCACATGCCCGAAAGATGGGCGAAGATGGAACCCAATTCGGACCTCAAATGCCTTAATTACCTTACTTTAAAGTTTTGAAATCAAGGCATTTGAGGTCGGAAATGAAATTGAATTACGAAATTAATGACATAAAAGTGTAGAAGAGAAGGAAAAGAAAAGAACCACCTTTGAAGCATAGGAAAAGGCCAAGAACAACTCCAAATCACCTCGATTCGAGCTCCAACTCAAATGGGTTCTTTTGAAGAATAAACGGATGAGAAAGGGATTCTAATCGCTGCAATTTTCGCAAAGGCGGACCTAAGTTTGCTTAAGCGGCCTAAGGGTCGCAAAAATGGAGCCCGCCTAAGCGGCGTCTATCTCTTAAGCAACCTTCGCAAAAGCCTAGGGTGGGTCGCTTGAGCGATCCCCGTCCCTCTGATGCCCTTCGATTAAGAGACCTCTAGGTTGCTTAAGTGGACTTCACTTAAGCGATCAAGAATTCTCTTAAGCCATCGCATCAGACACCAACAGAAATTCAGCAAAAGGCCTAAGTGTCCAAAACTTCAAACAAGCCCTCAGAATTCATTCGGAGTCTAAATGACCCAAACCAAAAATGCAAACCACTTGGAAACGACATTCCAGACTCAATTGAATTGAAAAAACAGCCATCCGAGGTTGTCTCATAAAAATATTTACCAAAGTCAACATTTTAACAAAGAAAACACAACAAAACACCAAGAATTTGAAAACTCACTCTGCCGCCCTCGAGAATTAAACTAAAGGTAGTTTTAGGCCAAACTCAATATTTCAGAGCTAACCATGCTAACGAAATCCAATTCTGAGCATGTTTACGAAGAAAACTGCCCAAAGCTAAAATGCATAATCGCACCAAATCCAAATAGAAGTCCGTAAACCCTATCCAATCATCATACTAGACCAAACCGTCCTCTTCGAAGATAATGAAACTGAGGGAATTCCGATCTGACATCAGAATCTCTGGATCTTGACCAAAGTTAACTCTTGCAAGCATTAAGTTTCCAAAACTCAAAACACGCACCAAACTCAATCGAAGACCTCAGGACCAACCTAACCCAACACCACACACTGGCTACAAGGAAGCTATGGGAAGGGGTAAAATAGGAAAAACACGCATAAAACACAGAAATAACCCCGAGGGTCATTACAGTATTCAGATCAAATCAACCTACATTTGTTATGAACTTTTTTTAACATCAATGTAAAACATGTTTAAAGTATACTTTCAAAACCATAAAGTTAAAATTAGTAAAGAAAATATAATCTACAACAAACTAGAAACAATATTGGTCGAAAAGAACAAAATCGAGTCTCCTGAAAGCATATTGTGTCCTTAATAAAAAATTTCCCCTCAAGTACTCGAGGTTAATTTAATTTATTCTTCCGGCATTGAATAATCTTACTCACCAATTTATTGATAGCTTAAACCACGATGTCAGCGAACCACTCACCAGGAGTAAAGTACACTAGAACTTGTTTGTGTAGAATCAGAAGATGTTAAGAAAATTCGTTATTCAAAAAAAAAGAGAAAACCTTTCTATTTATAGACAATAAAGTGTAGTATGAATATCTTCTTAATGTGCCTTATCAGAAAGGTTTCAACCCTTTGGAAAAGTCACAACTTTTTGGAAAATTCACAATCTTTTGGGAAAAGTCACAAATTTTTGGAAAAGTCACAACCTTTTGGAAAAAGTCACAACTCTTCAAAAAAGTCACAATCATTAATTTTCCATTCACACCTTTTAAAACCCAACAGTAATTGCATAATGCTATACTTTGATGCCTCTTAAAAACTAAATTAAATTCTTCATTAATGATAAGAAATGATCATAAACAATAAGGTTTGACTTTCATATCTTGAAATATTAAAAGAACTTATTATGATGTATTTCAATATCTTCACATTTTGCATTGTTTAACTCCTAAATTCTCAATTACATGTACATATATCATACTAGTTTCTAGACACGTAACGCATGTGTATATCATGTAATTTAATTCAGAATTTCTAAAAGGGAGTATATAATACTCTATTTAAATATTTATATAATGAGTAATTCAAAATCTGAACATGCAAAGTAACAATAATTCATTTAAAAAGTAGATTCAAATACAACATATATTTGTAATGCAATATTATTCATTTGTCATGTAGCATAATGAGTTATATGCTTGGGGGTTATTTTCTTTCTTTACGAAGATAGCAACTTCAGGTATGATACTAATAATGTTTTAAAAATAAATATATCTATACTATATTAGAAGTGAGAGGCCACAAAGCATCCAAAAATGACACAATGAAACCAAGGATATGATAAAGAAATTTGACATAGTGTGGTAAATTTATAAAGTGCAAAGAATATGAAAAGGATGTAGAGTATTTAACTAATTGAAGATTAAAAGACCAAAGATATAAATGCTTAAATATGAAAAGTTTGATACTGTAACTGGTAATTTTAAAAGGTTTGGGCACTAACCGACTACAATAATTGTTGCAGAGAGAAATAGTAACCCCCTACGGATAAACATTTTAGTTTCTAACATGTAAAGGTTATTAGAGGAATAGTGTTAATTAAGTGATTGGGACAAAGTGATTATTTTTAATATGATTAGCGATATTTTCATAATTCAACTTTCAACTATGGAACTTCCCACTTTTAATATAATATGATCTATTGATGATATGATATGATTTAGAGAGCGTATACTTTAATTTATTCAATTATATCCTTTTTTTCTAAGTCAAGCAATTGGAATTTTTTTCTGACATATATGGTATTGAAATTTGAGCACATGACATATGTTTGTGTTCATCTCATCTGAAAGCTTAATGCATTAGAAAGAATATACAAGTGTTTGCTTGATTATGTTCTCAACATTCGGTGATGGAAATTAAATCTGCCGGACTAATTAAATCAAATAGGAAATTGAAGACAACTTTCTTTTATTAAAGCCTATGATTGAAATCTTACTGATCAAATTTTGCAAACTAGCATTGCTTGACTCTCTCTCTCTCTCTCTCTCTCTCTATATATATATATATATATATATATATATATATATATATATAAAATTGCACCAAATAACCATTTTAAAAATACCGAACTAAATCGAACCGAAGTTAAAAAAATTTAACCGAACCGAAATATTATGGTTTGGTATTATGTGCACACTTTTTCAAAACCGAACACCGAAACACCGAATCGAAATTTGATAAAATGAAACCGAAGAAACGAACGTCCAGCCCTAGTTTTCATTAGGTTGAGGTTGACTAGTCTTGGTGGGAATAGACAAGTGTAATCACATCCGCTTTTGGGTCGTAACAATTCTCTTCCTTCACTGTTTTTAACAAAAAAGCAACATTACAATAGCAATGGTAAAGAATAGAGGCCTGATCGTGTATGGGTGATTTATCTTGATGATGAATTTCACGATAACAAAAAATTGAAGTTATTTCCATTCAGAGGTAGAAATGGAGGTCTTAATCCAAAATCTCGAATTAGATTTCTACTCACACTCCGTTTGGTCGGATTTAACATTAATATTTAGTAGTGGACTCAAAAGTAAACTTTCTAGAGATCGAGAAATATGTGTATGTTCATGGGATTTGGATCGAACCGTAATAGTGTAACAATCTGCTTCCATCGTTATAGAAAAGCCAACGGGAAGAAAAAATTGGGCCGGAAAAATTTTTCGTAGTAACTTGGAATTATCTAACCTAGTCCAGATTTGGACGAAATTGGAGTCAGTAAGGTCTAGGAAAATCTGGCAACAATTGGCTGATCTAATTATGATTTTGATCACATGAGTAGATAGCTAAGACGTTAAGGAACCCGTACCACTTTACGGAATTAAATTCGGGCGAGTATAACTCCTGAAACTGATCTTAGCGTGAACGGGTATGTTCTGAGTGTCATGGGATGAAGGTGTGTTGTTAAATAGGGGTTTGGAATTCTTAAAATTTCTCACTGTTTCCGTGCAAGCCGTTATGGCGGAATTATTCCTGCCAGGGTAGGGTCGATGAAGCGGGGTGAGGAATGTTGTGGCGGGACAGTCGTGATTTAAGTCGAAAATAAACCCCAAAACTGATTTATTCTGCACTTTTCGAGTTTGAGAGCTAGGAGACAACACTCGGAGAGTTCTTGACCCTTTTTCACTATTCTTAAGGCTAAATGTAAGGTTTTAACTCCCTGAATCCATTCTTTGATCCGTAGAATGTAACCTAATGGGTAATTATCGACGGGGGAGGGATTTGATCCAGAAATTATGGTGGAAAAGCCCTAATATGGGTATGGGGATCAAGGGTTTGATCTAGGATTGATATTATTGATTAGAATCTGGGTAATTGGCTCTTGTTTATTAATCCTCGTATTATTATGATTGTTTGTAGACCAAGAACAAGCGGAAAGAATCTGGAAAGGGAAGAATCAAGTTTCTTAGGGCATTCAAGCTTTGTTCGAGGTAGGTGATGGTTGTGATTTTATTTTGTGTGATATATGTTTGTTCTTGCTTCATTATGATGCATGTATGTATGAGAATGTTGCATTATTGATCACACAAATCATAAATGCGGATAGTTGAATGATTGAATGCCATGAATCATGACTTGATTGTATGATTATGAGAATATGCTTGTGATTGTGATTTTGGCTTGTTGAATGGATCGGGTGTTGCATTCTGATACACTATCTGGGATTGGTTGCCACGTACCGACATAAATATTGGAACAAGTGTCACGATCCAACACGCTAACTTGGAATGGGTATCTTGTACTAGTACACTAACAATTTGGATATGGGTTCTGTGAGAGGACCAATGACTTGACATAAATGTATATCTTGAGAATTGTGAATTGTACGTTATTCGTAAATGATATTGATATTGTATATGTTTGATGTATGTATATTATTATGTTGTAATGGCTTATGTATGTTGCACTTAGTGGGATAGATGCGTGATCCTACCAGTACACTCTGGTTGTATACTGATACTACACTTGCTATTTCCTTGTTGAGTACGGGGCATCTTCTGGCGGCTATTGATAGGCCTCGCTTAGAAGATCAGTGATCGTCATCGAATTCAAGGGTGAGCCAGTTCTTCCGGGCTCCCATGAGTTCTCTTTCGTTTATGTCCTCATTTCAGACTTAGACTAGTGCATTAGGATTTCTTATGTTTAATTGGGTTGTACCCATATTCTTAGACTTATTGAACTTTAGATGTTTTGGTACATTAACTTTTAGGTTCTAGGTATTTTTCTGCATTTGTTTTGATTAGACTTTTGTTTAGAGTTTATGGGAACTCCCTATTTCTTTTTCTTAGCATTTAAACCTACTTTTGTAACTTTAAATGCCTCAGTTTTGGTTCAGTTTGTTAATTTGGGTTGTAGTAATGGTTCTCCCATCGGAGTGTTAGTATGGGTGCCACTCACGACAGTTTGGATCGTGACAAAGTTGGTATCAGAGCCTAAATTCATTGATCTCAATGTACCAAAATGAGTCTAGTAGAATCTTGCGGAACGGTACGGAGACATCTGTACTTTTCTTCGAGAGGCTATAGTTCTTTATGAAATCTCTCTGTTTTCTCTTGTCTCCTTTCATGCTATAACTTGATTCCAATTGGTATCTCACGATTCAAATTGGTATCTAATCTCCTTCACTCTTTTGTCCTCAGTTGGTTAACACTAGGTTCAACGGCGTCAGGCCCGTAGCTCCCGTCAATGCTCTAGCTAAGGAATCTGCAGTAAGAGGTCGCGATCAAGGTAGGGGTAGAGGCCGAGGAAGGGTGGCGCCTAATAGGGATGGAGCACCGGTTGGAGATGCTCCCAGAAATGAGGCCCCTCCTGCACATCATGAAGAGGTAGAGAAGAATGTAGAAGTTGAGGAGGAGGAGAATGTTGGACAAGAGGAAGAGGTACAGGTTGAGACTATAGGTATTCCTCCCTTAGACCCGGTGTTAGCTCAATAGATCATGTCGTTCTTGAAATAATTGGTTGGTCCTGGAGTGCTTCCCTCTGTTCTAGCAACTCAATCTCCCACCAATCCCCCTATTGCTATAAATGTCCCAAGGAGGGTGGAACTGTAGGTAATGATGCTTTCTTCCGTCCTTTGTTGGGTCATGTTATGATTGGTAATTAGCACGAGATGTTGACTATGTTCTTGAAGTTGAAACCACCTGTGTTCCATGGTTCTGAGAGTGAGGACGCATATAAGCTCATTTTAGATTGCTATAAGAGGCTTCATAAGTTGGGAATTGTCCATTAGCATGGAGTTGAGTATAACACCCTGTATCCAAAATGGGACCTCAAAACTATTTTCCAGAAGTTGCAGGTGCAACTCGCGATCGCCACCCACGGCCCGTGCTGGTGGTCCCTGGTTTACACCTGAAACCTTCCCCAGAACACATCCCAAAAATTTGGCTAAGGGTAGACCCACGCTAGGACCTATGGACCATAGGTCAGACCACGGTCTATGGTCCAAGGCCGTAGGTCAGACCCCAAAATTTCAGCCTCCAGTGCTGATCGACGGATGACCAACACGGACCGTCAGTCCCATCCATCACTAATTCCGATAGCAATTAAGTCGTGGGTCTTTCGGTCTTTTCCTAATTTGTTTGACCCCTAAACTACATCGTTTAGACCCTAAATTATAAGGGTCTAGTCAGTTTAAGCTTAGAAACATAACTAGAACTCACCTAAGTCAAATCATTAATCAAACTTAGAAACAATTAGAGCATATGAGGAGAAAAGAGGTCATGAACCCTAGTTCAAGAACGCAACAAGATTCCATCAGTTCCAGCCCAGAATCAAAAGATTTCTCTGTGGAATTTGTCACCAGGTATGTGGAATTTCACTAGTGGGTTCCTTTCGCCCATTGGGTCTCTAGATTTTAGTCAGATTCTTGATTCCCTATTATTAACTAGACCTAGGGTTTCTAGAATTTCAGCAGATTATCATGAATTAGTTATTATGTGATTATCATGTTATTACTTCGTTTCTTACATGAATTTCAGAACCCTAGCTTGGTAGTTCTTTAGTTCCTGAATTTACATGCTAGGTCAGATATTTCAATATTTCAGATATACATGCCTCAGTTTGAATGTGTCATTATACGTATATAAATGTCCATTCTAAGTTTGAATGTCAGTATTTTAAGCTATATGTATATTTCAGTAATTCAATCATAATGTGTTAATCATTTAATCTATTGGGAGTAGCATAATACCGAGTTGGACTACGGTAAGTCACCCATATAGTCCCAGAACTATGGGCTACATAGGTTGTAAGTCCTCTCTGTGGGCCTAATTTTAGTGATCACACCAGCATGTCTCTACACCTTTGGCCGGGTGTATTGGGTCCTCTCGATGGGGCGTATACATCAGACTCCAAATTTAGCTCATGTGATTTATTATCGGTTATTAGTAGCTCCCATAGTTCAGTCAGACTTCATTGCATTGACCACATTTCAGTAAAGTCAGTATTCAATCTCAACATGTTATCATTTGGTCATTAGATTCAGTTAGCTCAGTGTTCAGTAGCTATATCATGTTCAGATTACACTCTTGCTTCATTTCTTATTTAGTTAAATGTTTATTTCAAATTTACTCTATCATGCATGCTCAGTACCTTTTAAGTACTAACGCATACTCTATGCTACATCTTCTTGTGATGTAGGTTCAGATTCTCACCATCCAGATCACGCTTAGATCGGTCCCCGATCTCCAGTTCAACAGCATCAATAGTGAGTCCTCATTCTTCAAGGACAATAGTCATGTTATCTTTCAGTTTTCATTATTTTAGTTTCAGTTTTGCTAGACTTAGCTGGGGAATGTCCCAGCACTTCTAGTCAGTTAGAGGTTGTTTTCAGACATATTTAGATTCAACTTAGTATTTGAGTTTGATGTCTCTTTTATATTAAACTCTCAGATTTGATATTCAGTTTTAGTATATGGGTATCCCCCATCATTTCAGATTCACTTTATATTAGCTTCTGCATCAGTTTTATTTCTCAGTTTATCTTTAGTATGCTCATGATTATGCCAGCAGGGTTAGCTTAGGGTCACTTGTAATCCTAGGTCCCATCTACGCGTCTCGGGGGCAGCTCGGGGAAAGAAAAACTTGGTATCAAAGCACTAGGTTTAAGTGTCGTAGGATTTCTAAAAAGTCGCACTAGGTAAGTCCTTTTCATGGGTGTGTAATGCACACCACATCTAATTAGAGGGAGGCTACAAAGTGTATTAGGAAAATCTTCATTTTCTTGTTACTCTTATCGTGCGTGAAGTATGATCTAATTCTATTTTAACTTGATATTCTACGTTTCAGTGATCATACCTCCTCATAGAGCTAACGCCAGGAATGCAAATGCAGGAACGCAAACGCAGCTCCTCTAGTCCCAGATCAAGAAGTTTCCAATGCGGAGTTCCAGAACGACATTCAGATGTTGGCTTAGAGCATTGCCAACCAGAACAATCAACAGGTTCCCGTTTCGGCAGACGCAAATGTTGGGTAACCTGCAGCTAGAGTGCAAGATTTTGTTAGGATGAATCTGCCAGAGTTCTTAGGATCACAGATTGGTGAGGATCCCTAAAACTTCATTGATTTGGTCAATAAGATCTTTGAAGTGATGTAGGTAACTTAATGATGTGGCTCATATCTGGTATACTCAGTGGAAAGAGAACAGGGGTACAAATACAGCTCCTTTCACTTGGGATTACTTTAGTGAGACCTTCCTGGACAGGTTTTTCCCAAGAGAGCTAAGGGTGGCGAAAGCTTAGGAATTTATTAACTTAAGGCAAGGAAGCATGATAGTCCAAGAGTATGGGCTCAAGTTTACCTAACTTTCCAGGTATGCTCCTCACATGGTTGCTGATTCTAGGGCTCAGATGAATAATTTCCTATATGGAGTGTCAGACTTGGTGAAGACAGAGTGTAGAAATGTTATGTTGCTAGAAAATATGAGCATCTCGAGGCTCATGACTCATGACTCATGCTTAGCAGATTGAGGGTGATAAGCTTAGGGAACATGCTAAGGAGAACAAGAAGGCTATGACTGGGAACTATGACTATTCTCAGTAGAAATCGAGTGGTGGAAATCGCTCGTAGGGTCAGCAGAAATTTTTAGCTCCAGCACCTTCATCAACTAGTGTTCCGTCCTTAGAGTTCAGACAAGATTAGAAAAGTAGGGCATCAAGCTCTAAATCTCAAGGAAGTGTTTCAGGAACTAAAGCCTACCCAACTTTCCTTAAGTGTGGTAAGAACCATCCGGGTGAATGCCTTGCAAAAAAGGAAGGATGATTTGGGTGTGGGTAGTCTGGTCATAAATTGAGGGCTTGTCCTTTTAAACAGAGCCAAGGAAGAAATAGTAGAGCTCAGCCCACAACTTCAGCGGCACCAGCAAGTCAGCCGAATCAGCAGGGTAACTCATCTGGTACAGGTGGAAGATAGCACCAAAACAGGCTTTATGCTCTCCAGGCTCGCCAGGATCAAAAAGATTCTCCTGATGTAGTAACTGGTACGTTACGAGTCTTTGATCTCGATGTTTATGCTTTGTTAGATCCAGGGGCTACTTTTTCTTTTGTAACTCCTTATATAGCAATTAAGTTTGATGTTAGTCCAGAAACCCTCACAGAACCTTTCTTAGTCTCTACTCCAGTAGGTGACCCAGTTATAGCTAGACGGGCATACAAAAATTTCCCTGTCACATTCTCTCAGAAAGTCACTTCAGCAGATCTTGTAGAGTTAGAAATGGTAGACTTCGATGTCATTCTAGATATGTATTAGTTACATTCATGTTATGCCTAAGTCGATTATAGAACAAGGATTGTTCGTTTTCAGTTTCCAGACGAACCAATCTTAGAATGGAATGGTAGTAGCTTAGCCCCTATAGGTCGATTCATTTCTTACCTTACGGCCAGAAAGATAATCTCTAAGGATTAACTCTATCATCTAGTTTCGATTAAGGATTCAAGCTCTGAAACCCCAACTCTTGGGTCAGTTCCAGTGGTTAATGAGTTTCCAGAAGATTTTCCTAAAGTTCCTCTCGTAAGGGAAATCGACTTAGGAATTAATCTACTTCTAGATACCCAGCCTATTTCTATTCCTCCTTACATAATGGCTCTAGCTGAGCTTAAGGAATTGAAAGAGCAGTTGAAAGACCTTCTAGATAAGTGCTTCATCAGACCTAGTATTTTCCCATAGGGCGCACCAGTGTTGTTCGTGAAAAAGAAGGATGGTTCTCTCAGAATGTGCATCAACTATAGGCAGTTGAACAAGGTCACAGTCAAGAATAAGTATCCCATCCCCAGGATTGATGACTTGTTTGACCAACTTCAGGGTGCTTGTCATTTGTCAAAGATAGACCTCAGATCGGATTATCATCAGCTTTAATTCAGAGATAGTGACGTTCTGAAGATGGCCTTCAGAACTCGGTATGGTCATTATGAATTTGTAGTAATGTCATTTGGACTAACCAATGCTCCTGCAGCTTTTATGGACTTGATGAACAGAGTGTTCAAGTAGTACTTCGACTTGTTCGTTATCATTTTTATTGACGATATCCTCATTTACTCTAGGAATGAGGAGGAACATGCGAGTCATTTGAGAGTTGTTTTGCAAACTCTCAAAGATCGCCAGTTATTCGCTAAGTTTAGCAAGTGCGAGTTTTGGCTGCAGTCAGTTTCTTTCCTTGGGCATATAGTATCTAGTGAAGGGATCCGAGTGGATTCCCAAAAAATAGAAGCAGAGAAACAATGGCCCAGACCTACCTCTCCTACAAATATCATTCTTGGGTATAACGGGTAATTATAGAAGGTTCGTGGAAGGATTTTCGTCTATAGCCTCTCCGTTGAGTAAGTTGACTCTAAAAAGGGTCAAGTTCCAATGGTCAGATGATTGTGAGAAAAGCTTTGTAGAACTGAAAACTAAGTTGACTACAACTCATGTTTTGACTCTACTAGAGGGTTCAGATGGTTATGTGATTTATTGTGATGCATCCAGAGTCGGCCTAGGTTGTGTGTTGATGCAATGAGGTAGGGTCATAGCTTATGCTTCCAACTAGCTTAAGGTGCATGAGAAGAACTATCTGATGCAATGAGGTAGTGTTTGCTCTCAAGATTTGGAGGCACTTCTTTTATGGTGTTCATGTATATGTGTTCACAGACCATAAGTGCCTTCAGTATGTGTTCACCCAGAAAGAGTTGAATCTTTGCCAGAGAAGATGGCTTGAGTTTTTCAAGGATTATGACATGAGTGTGCATTACCATCCTGGTAAGGCAAATGTAGTAGCAAATGTCCTTAGCAGACTATTTATGGGTAGTGTAGCACATGTTGAGGAAGAAAGAAAAGAGTTAGCAAAGGATGTTCACAGGTTTGCTCGTTTAGGAGTTCGTCTTATGAACATATCAGATGGTGGTGTGACAGTTCAAAATGGATCAGAATCTTCATTGGTAGTGGGGGTTAAAGAAAAACAAGACAGTGATCTGATATTGCTCAAACTCAAGGGTGCATTCCATCAACAGAGAGTTAAGGTATCCTTCCAAGAGGGAGATTGTGTGCTTCGCTACCAACGTCGATTATGTGTTCCTAATGTGGGTGAGTTGAGACAGTAGATTCTTGTAAAAGCATGTAACTACATGTATTCTATTCATCCAGACGCCACTAAGATGTACCATGATCTGCGAGAAGTCTTTTGGTGGAATGGCATGAAGAGGGATATAGCATATTTTGTGGCTAAGTGCCCCAATTGTCAGCAAGTGAAGGTAGAACATCAGAAACCAGGGGGTATGACTCAAGAGATCGACATTCCTACTTGGAAGTGGGAAGTGATCAACATGAATTTCATCACAGGTTTACCTCATACTCGCAGACAGCATGACTCAATTTGGGTGATAGTTGATAGAGTCACTAAGTCTTCTTGCTTATTGGCGGTCAAGACAACAGATTCGGCAGAGGACTACACCAAGCTTTACATTAATGAGATAGTTCGGTTGCATGGGGTTCCTTTATCTACCATCTCATATAGAGGTCTTTAGTTTACCTCTAATTTCTGGAAGTCATTTCAGAAATGTCTTGGTACTCAAATTAATCTTAGCAGAGCATTTCATCCACAGACTGATGGTCAGGCAGAGCGTACCATTCAGACCTTAGAGGACTTGTTGAGAGCTTTTGTGATCGACTTCAAGGGTAGTTGGGATGATCACCTTCCTCTTATAGATTTTGCCTACAATAATAACTACCATTCCAACATTCTTATGGCCCCTTATGAGGAATTGTATGGGCGTAGGTATAGATCTCATGTTGGTTGGTTTGAAGTAGGTGAAGGAGCCTTGATAGGGCCAGACTCAGTCCTTTATGCGATGGAAAAGGTGCAACTCATTAGAGATAGACTTAAGACAGCCCAGAGTCGCCAGAAGTCCTATGCAGATGTAAGGAGAAGGGAACTAGAGTTCCAAGTTGATGATTGTGTTTCTTGAAAGTGTCACCTATGAAAGGGGTGATGAGATTTGGCAAGAAAGGAAAGCTCAGTCCTAGATATGTAGGCCCTTACAAGATTCTGAAAAGGATTGGTAAAGTGGTGTATGAGTTAGAGTTGCTAGCAGAATTAGCAGCAGTGCATCCAGTCTTTCACATTTCACTATTGAAGAAATGTGTGGGTGACCCAGCATCCATAGTGCCATTAGAGAGTATGGTCGTGAAAGATATTCGTTCGTATGAGGATGTACCAGTTAAGATTCTTGATCGTCGAGTTAGAAGATTGGGAAAAAAAGAAGTCGCTTCAATCAAGGTTTGGTAGAGGATTCACTCCATAAAGGGAGCTACTTGGGAAGCAAAAGCAGCCTTGAAATTCAAGTATCCTCACCTCTTTCCTTATGATTCCACTCTAGCTTGAGGTATTAGTTCCTCTTCATTTTCTCAGTTATTCATGCACAGATCCAGTCTTAATATCATGTTTCCTCAGTTTGTACTTGCATTTTCAACGTATTTGCATGTTGTTGGAACCTAGTTCAGTCAGAAATCAGTTTTAGTATTTTAGTGTTAGGGATTGTAGCCATATCCCTCCATTTTAGCTAGTTAGTCTTCATTCGAGGATGAATGTTTACAAGGGGGAGATAATGTAACACCCCGTATCCAAAAATGGACCTCAAAACTGTTTTCCAGAAGTTGCTGGTGAGACTCACGGTCGCCACCCACGGACCGTAGGGTGACCCACGGCCTGTGCTGGTGGTCCATGGTCACACCTGAAACCATCCCCAAAACTCAGCCTAAAAAATTGGCTAAAAGTAGACCCGCGCCAGGATCTACGTACCGTAGGTCAGACAACGATCCGCGGTCTAGGGTCGTAGTTCAGACCCCCAAATTTTAGCCTCCTGTACTGATCAATGAATGACCAGCACGGACCGTCAGTCGATCGATGGTCCATCACTCACTCCGACAATAGTTAAGTCGGGGGTCTTTTGGTATTATTTTTAATTGGTGGACCCCTAAACTACGTCGTTTAGACCCTAAATTATGTGGTTTTAGTTAGTTTAAGCATAGAAACATAATTAGAACTCACCTAAGTCAAATCATTAATCAAATTTAGAAACAATTAGAGCGTAAGAGGAGAAAAGAGGCCAAGAACCCTAGTTCAAGAACGCAGCAAGATTCCATCAGTTCCAGCCCGAAATCGAAAGATTTCTCTGTGGAATTCGTCACCAGGTATGTGGAATTTCACTTATGGGTTCCTTTCACCCATTGGATCCCTAGATTTCAGTCAGATTATTGATTCCATATTATTAACTAGACCTAGGGTTTCTAGAACTTCAGCAGATTATCATGAATTAGTTATTTATATGTTCCAAATCAGATTATCATGTTATTACTTATTTTCTTGCATGAATTTCAGAACCCTAGCTTGTTAGTTCTTTAGTTCTTGAATTATACATGCTAAGTCAGATATTTCAATATTTCAAATGTACATGCCTCAGTTTGAATGTGTCATTATCAATAAATAAATGTTCATTCTCAGTTTGCATGTTAGTATTTTGAGCTATCTAGTATATTTCAGTAATTCAGTCATAATGTGTTAATTATTTAATATATTGGGAGTACCATAATACCGAGTTGAACTATGGTCAGTCACCCATATAGTCCCAGAACTACGAGCCACGTAGGCTATAATTCCCCTATGTAGGCATCATTTTATTGATCACGCCAGCATGCATCTACACCTTTGGCCTGGTGTATTGGGTCCTCTCGATGGGGCGAATACATCAAACTTTACATTTAGCTCATGTGATTTTATTATTGGTTATTAGTAGCTCCCACAGTTCAGTCAGACTACATTGCATTGACCATATTTCATTATAGTAAATATTCAGTCTCAGCATGTTATAATTTGGTCATTGCATTCAGTTAGCTCAGTGTTCAGTATCTATATCATGTTTAGATTATACTCTTGCTTCATTGCTTGTTCAGTTATATGTTTATTTCAGCTTTACGCTATCATGTGTGCTCAGTACCTTTCAAGTACTGACTCATACTCTGCGCTACATCTTCTTGTGTGTAGGTTCAGATTCTCAGCATCCAGATCACACATAGATCGGATTTCGATCTCCAGTTCAGCAACATTAGTAGTGAGTCCTCATTCTTCGACGACAATAGTCATGTTATCTGTTAGTTTTCATTTTTTTAATTTCAGTTTTTCTAGACTTACCTAGGGCATGTCCCAGCACTTCTAGTCAGTTAGAGGCTATTTTCAGACATAGTTAGATTTAGCTTAGTATTTGAGTTTGATGTTTCTTTTGTATTAAACTCTCAGATTTGATATTCAGTTTTAGTATATGGGTATCCCCCATCATTTCAGATTCACTTATTATTAGCTTTCGCATTAGTTTTATTTCTCAGTTTATCTTTAGTGTGCTCATGATTATGCCAGTAGAGTTAGCTTGGGGTCACTTGTGATCCTAGGTCCCGTGTCCGTGTCTCGGGGGTAGCTCGGGGCGTGACATTGAGTTTGTGACTTTTCAGCTTCTAGGTGAGGCTAAGAAGTAGTAGAGAGCTTATGTGGATTGCAGATCTTCAGTTTTACCCCCACTTACTTAGACCCAATTTCATGCTATATTTTTGGAGAAATATGTGCCTCAGACCGTGACAGATCGTAAGAAGGATAAGTTCATGGATTGAGCAAGGTGGTATGTTTGTGGCAGCTTATGAGGCCAAGTTCCATACTTTGTCTAGATATGCAACGCCATTGGTGACTACTGAGGAAGAAAGGATCCAATTATTTGTTAAGGGACTAAACTTTGAGTTACAGGTATTGTCTATTCACATGACCTCTGTAGAAAAAAGCTTCCATGAGGTAACGGATTTTGTGAAGAAAGTGGAGGTGGTAAAGCAAGACAGTCAGACTAAGGCATTGGCTAAGAAAGCCAAGAATTCAGGCAACTTTCAGGGTTCTTACTCTAGAGGTTCGGGAAGGCCAATTCTTGCAGCCCGACCAATTCAGTTCACTATGTTCGCTTCTACAGGTAATTACTCCGGAACTCCACCTCAGAATTTAATTCAGGATAGCCAGGGAGTCGCACCTTCGACGGTCAGCAAGCCATCTTTTGATCGTACTTGTTACAATTGTGGAGAACCTGGGCATATGAGGAGAGATTGTCCCCACCCGTGCATGTTGGATTCTATGTAGTAGCAGTCTAGAGTAGTGGTACCCGCAGGAAATGGTAATAATGGTCGAGGGCATCCACAAGGTGGGCGAAGAGGAAATAAGCTAGGCCGCGAAGGTGCAGTGCAGCCAGGCAAGGAAGTCGCCCGTAAAAATGACAGGGCTCAGTGTTATGCCTTTCCAAGCAAGACCGAGGCGGAGGCGTCTGACGCAGTGATCACAGGTACTATTCTTGTCTGTGACCGGATGGCTAATGTGCTATTTGATTCGGGTTCTACTTATTCTTATGTGTTTGTGAAATTTGCCTCATAATTTGCTATGATTTGTGATATACTTAATGCCCACATCCATGTTTCTACCCAATTGGAGAGTCTGTCATATTCACCCATGTCTGTTGTGCTTGTCCTATTTTGTTTATGGGTTTCCAGACTTGGGTTGATTTGGTGATATTGGATATGACTGACTTTGAAATAATCTTAGGCATGACTTGGTTGTCCACTATTATGATGTACTTAATTATAATACTAAGTCTGTCACTCTAGAAATTCCAGGAAGGGAATAGTTATAGTAGGAAGGGGTGTACAAGCTTAAGCAAGCTAAGATCATATCCTCCATTCGGGCTAGGAAATTGGTAGGGTAGAGTTGTTTGGCTTATTTGGCTCATATTTGGGATGTTGAGGTTGAGTCTCCATCTATTGAGTCCATCCCTGTGGTGTCAGAATTTAGAAAAGTGTTTCATACTGATTTGTCTAGTATGCCGTTGGATAGAAATATAGATTTCTGCATTGATTTGGAACCTGATACCCGCCCTATTTATATCCCTCCATATCACATGGCTCCGACAGAATTAAGAGAGCTTAACGCTCAGATCCAAGAACTTATTGATAAAGGATTCATTCGTCTCAGTGCTTCCCTGTGGGGTGCTCCTCTTTGTTTGTTAAGAAAAAGGATGGTAGTATGAGGATGTGTATAGATTACCGATAATTAAATAGGGTCACCATTCGAAACAAGCACATATTGCCGAGGATAATGATCTTTTTGACCAAATGCAAGGTGCATCAGTTTTCTCTGAGATTTATCTAAGGTCTGGTTACCATCAGTTAAAGAATTAGGCCTGAGGATGTGCCCAAGACGACGCTTAGAACCCGCTATAGGCACTATGAGTTTCTAATTATGTCGTTTGGGTTGACAAATGTGCCTGCAGCTTTTATGAGTTTGATGAATGGTGTGTTCAAACCATTTCTAGATTCATTTGTTATAGTCTTTATTGATGATATTTTGGTTTATTCGAAAAGTGAGGAAGAGCATGCCGACCCTCTTCGTATTGTTCTAGGTGTTCTTGGGAAACAAAAGTTGTCTTCAAAATTTTCTTAGTGTGAATTTTGGTTGACGTCAGTTGCCTTTTTGGGGAATGTGGTTTCGAAATAAAAGGTAATGGTAGATCCCCAAAAGATTGAAGTGGTTAAGAATTGGGTTTGGCCAAGCTCTGTGACTGAAGTTAGGAGTTTTGTGGGGCTCGCTAGCAACTATCATTGGTTTGTGAAGAACTTTGCGTCTATTGCCACACACTTGACAAATTTGACCAAAAAGGAGATACCATTTGAATGGACTGAAAAATACAAGGAGAGCTTTCAAAAGCTCATGACTCTTTTGACCACCGCACCTATTCTAGCACTACCCATTGAAGGTAAAGATTTTATTATTTATTGTGATGCTTCACATTCTAGTTTGGGTGCGGTGTTGATGCAAGATAAGAATGTTATAGCTTATGCATCGCAACAGTTAAAGGTGCAAGAGAGGAATTATCCAACGCATGATTTGGAGTTGGTAGCGGAAGTATTTGCTTTTAAGATCTGGCAGCATTATCTTTATGGTGTCAAGTGTGAGGTGTTTACCGATCATCGCAGTCTACAACACGTATTCACTCAAAAGGATTTGAATTTGAGATAGAGAAGATGGATGGAGTTACTTAAAGACTATGATGTCACCATTCAATACCATCTGGGCAAGACTAATGTAGTGGCAGACATATAGAGTCAAAAAGCGGTGAATATGGGTAGTTTAGCTTGCTTGAGTGTAACTAAGCGACCTTTGGCTAAGAAAATCCAGGCCTTTAAGTCTAAATTCATGCAGTTGGGAATCTCAGAAAGAGGTGGGGTATTAGCTAGCATTGAGGTTAGGGTCACGTTCATTGAGGAGATCAAAGCCAAACAGTTTGACGATGAAAATTTGAATGAGCTTAGAAAGAAAACTGTGATTGGTAAGGCACAAGAGACCACTCTTGATGCAGAAGGTGTGCTTAGTTTTAAATGAAGGATTTGTGTTCCTCGAGTCGATGACTTGATTCAGAAATTATTAACAGAATCCCATGGTTCACGATATTCCATTCATCCGGGTGTGACCAAGATGTACCGAGATTTGAAGTGAATTTATTGGTGGCCTAGCATGAAGAAAGACATAGCGGGGTTTGTGGCAAAGTGTCAAAATTGCCAACAAGTAAAGTATGAACATCAAAGGCCTGTAGGTTGCTTCAGAGAATGCAAATTCCAAAATGGAAGTGGGAAAGGAGAGCTATGGATTTTATCACATGATTAGATACCTAAGATGTTAAGAAACATGTACGACTTTACGAAATTTAATTCGGGCAAATAGAACTCAAGAAACTGATCTTAGCGTGAATGGGTATGTTCTGAGTGCCATGGGATGAAGGTGTGTTGTGAAATGGGGGTTTGGAATTCTTAAAATTGCTCATTGTTTCCGTGCAAGCCATTGTGGCAAAATTATTCCCGCTAGGGCGAGGTCGATGTAGCGGGGTGAGGACCATTGTGGCGGGACAGTTGCGATTTAAGTCAGAAATAAACCCCAAAATCATTTTATTCTACACTTTTTGACTTTCTAAGCTAGGAAACAACCCCAGGCGAGTTCTTGGCTGTTTTTCACCATTCTTAAGGCTAAAGGTAAGGTTTTAACTCCCCGAATCCATTCTTCGATTCATAGAATTTAAACTTGTGGGTAATCATCGATGGGGGAGGGTTTTGATCTAGAAATTATAGTGGGAAAAGCCCTAATCTGGGTATGGGGATCAAAGGTTTGATCTAGGGTTGATACTATTGATTAGAATCTGGGTAATTGGCACTTGTTTATTGATCCTCGAATTATTATGATTGTTTGTAGACCAAGAATAAGTGGAAAGAATCTGAAAAGGGAAGAATCAAGTTTCTTAGGGGATTCAAGCTTTGTTCGAGGTAGGTGATGGTTGTGATTTCATGTTGTGTGATTTATGTTTGTTCTTGCTTCATTATGATGCATGTAAGTATGCGAATGTTGCATTATTGATCACACAAATCGTAAATGATGATAGTTGAATGATTGAATGCCATGATTCATGACTTGATTGTAT
>NC_064285.1:52941269-52954176 GCF_019186545.1 Solanum stenotomum | reverse complement strand
TCTATACTCATCTGCAAGAGCATAAACAAAACAAGAACGGTAATTAAATTTTGTTAAGTTAACAATCATAAGCACCAGCAAACGAAAACATTCTAAAGCACAGACGAAAAATGTCGGAGAATGCAAAATCTTAAGGTAAAAATCATATCGTCAACAATTCAATTTTATCTACCCTAAGAAAGTTCAAAATGCTCTGCCACTCAGTTGTGCAATGTTGTCGTACCTAGTCCACAACTCCCATTTGTAAGTCTTAAAGCCTGCCTATGTTAGTAGGGGATTCACTCCTGAAGAGAACAAAAGGCTAGATCAATCAAAAGGGATACTACGAGCCCTATACCCCATACATCTAACCAACTCGCATAATTCACCGGTTCCACCGACTAGACAAAAAGAGTGATTTAGTTAATACATAGGCACACTTGAAGTGGGGTGTGTGTTCATGGGATTTAGATCACACCGTTGTAGCTTTCTCTCAAACAATACATATGAGTAAATCAAATAGACTATGGTAGAATTCCAACTCGAACAATAAAAATTCTAAATCCGCTAGAGGTGGATGTAGAGCATCAGTTATCAGTTATGGTTGAATCCTAAACTCTTGGTTATGAAAGCTAATCCCACCATTTTAGCATAAAATTTATCTCGGAATTTACTAAAACTTGTAATCAAACGCGAAATAACATTTTATCTCAAATTGTTAGAAGGAGCAAACCTCTTTTTCTTTTTCATCTTCGACTACAGTTCTCTTGTGCTTCATGCTCGACTCCATCTTTTGCAAAGCTTGAAATCTTCTACAAAATACCACAAAAGCAATAGAGAAATTAAGAAGCAAGTATTACTTTAACTTTCTAGTACAATGACTTATAAAGGTGAATGTACTCGGATCAAATCAACCTACTTCTATTATAGGAAAAAAAATATTAAACATCTAAGTAAAATGTAAATTAGAAGATTAAGTAATCTCATAATGTCAACAAATTATTTTTACCGATGATTTTGCCTAATCATGTCAGCATGTTTCATCTTGTCTTGAGACTTCCGCAATTTCAGAAAAGTTGAACAAATTATGGGATTATCGTGCAGTAAATAGGCACCAATTTTCACTGGAAGTGGAGCCTATTTTTATGGGCATTTTCTATTTCTTTGTGCCAGATAGTGGAGCCTATGTTTTCGGAGCATTTTCTATTTTGTGGCAGAAAAACAAAATAATTTAGTAGTCTTTTTTCTATTCCTCATTTTGAATTCTGGAGAACTTGGAATTGTACTCTACCTTCAACATAGTGGATTTGCTCGTCATTACCCGTGGTTTTTTCTCGACTTGGGTTTACACATTACATTGTGTGTCATTAATTGTGTTTCCAGATTCCTTTCTCGATTATTCATATTTGTCTTATTTTTTATACATTTTATTTCCTAACAAGTGGTATCAAAGCAAGGTTCAAGCATGTCTATTGTAACCAAGTTTGATATTGGGAAATTTGATGGAAAAATTAGCTTTAGTATCTAGAATATCCAAAATAAGGTTGTTCTCACACACAATGGTTTGAAGAAGGCTTTAGCAGGAAAGTCAAAGAAGCCCAATTTTATGAACGACGAACAATGGGAGGAGTTAGATGAAAAGGCACTTTCTTCAATTCAACTTAGTCTTTCCAAAGCGGTTCTCCGGGAGGTTATTCGTGAGACACTGCTGCAAGTCTTTGGTTGAAACTTGAGTCTCTCTATATGACCAAAAGTCTTGCCAATGAACTCCGTCTCAAAGAGCGTTTATACACGCTTCATATGTCTGAAGGTTCATCCATTCAATCTCATCTTGATGCATACAATTCAATTATAATATATCTGGAAAATTTAGAAGTTAAAATTGAGGATGAGGACAAGGTTGCGTTGTTAATTGTCTCTCTCCCATCTACCTATAAGCACTTCAAGGAGATTATGCTATATGGAAATAATGAAACTTTATCCCATGAAGATGTTAGATCAAATTTGTTGTCCAAAGAAAAATTTGATCTTGACGTTCATTCTGAAGATAAAGGTGAGGGCTTGTTCGTTAGAGGTAGATCACAAGACAAAGGGAGTACATCTAAAAAGAAGTTCATATCTGCATCCAAAGGGCATAATTTTGGCAAGACATATCGCTACTGCAAGAAACCAGGACATGATGTTTCTAACTGCTATAAACTAAAAAATAAAATGGAGAGGGAATAAAATAACAAAAAGATCCAAAAAGTTGTTGAAGCCGGAGTTGTGGAAAGTGATTTCGAAGGTGATGTTTTGTTGCTTGTCTCTGATGATAAAAGAAACTCGTCTTAATGAATTTTTTGATATTGGATGTACATATCATATGTATCCTCATAAGGACTGGTTTATAATATATGATAAAGCTGAATGTGGCGTTGTTCTAATGGGAAATGATGCCCAATGCAAAGTTGTTGGAATTGATACTGTACAAATTAAAACTCATGACGGTGTTATCACGACATTGACCAACGTTCGTCATATTCCTTACCTGAAACGCAACTTGATTTCTTGAGGTACTCTTGAATCTTTTGGATGTAAATATTTAGTTGAAGATGGAGTTCTCCAGGTTTCAAAAGGTGCTCTGGTCTTGATGAAAGGAATAAGACGTGGGACTCTCTATTACTTGCAGGGCTCAATTGTGACAGTGTCTGTAGCCGTTTCCACTTCATTGTCTAATGACGATCTCACTCATTTATGGCATATGCGTCTTGGTCATATGAGTGATAAAGGTATGACTCTTCTTAACAAAAGAGGTCTTCTCGATAATCAAGGTATAGGAAAAATGGGTTTCTGTGAACATTGCATATTCAGAAAAGAAAAGAGAGTGAGTTTTTCTGCAGCTACACATTGTACACTTGGTATTCTTGATTATATTCATTCAGATTTATGGGGGCCTTCAAAGGTTCCATCTCTTAGAGGAAAACGCTACATGATGACCATTACTCATGATTTTTCTCGCAAAGTTTGGGTTTATTTCTTGAGACATAAGAATGAAGCTTTTCTTAAGTTCAAGAACTTCAAGGCTCTTGTTGAGAACCAAACTGGAAGGAAGATAAAAAAAAAACTCTGCACTGATAATGGTTGGGAGTTTTGCAAGTCAAATTTCAATGAGTTCTACACAAGTCATAGTATTGCTAGACACATGTCACGAACCAAACCATCGTGATTGGCACCCACACTAACCGTTCGATGGGAGAACCACTACTACAACCCAAACCAAGCAACTCAACCAAAATAATAAAGCATTTAAGTTACGGAAGCAAGTTAAATAGCTAAAGACTGAAGTTCACATAAACTTCCAAAAGATCTAACAACTAAACAATGCAGAAAAACACCTAGAACCTGAAAGCCAATGTACCAAAACATCTAAAGTTCAATAAGTCTAAACAAGAAGGGATACAACCCTAAACTAATGAACTAATAACTAACTAGAAAGTCTAAGTCCGAAATGTGGACATAGACAGAAAGAGAACTCATGGCATCCCGGAAGAACTGCCTCACCCTAAATTTGAACGATCACTGATCTTCTAAACGAGGTCTGTCAATAGCTGCCTTAAGATGCCCTGTACTCAACAAAGAAAGAACAAGTGCAGTATCAGTACACAATCACAGTGTACTGGTAGGATCACGCGGCTATCCCACTAAGTGCAACATACATAAGTTAATACAATAATATAATCACATGCATATATCGAACTATACAATATTATCAACATTTACGAACAACGAACAACTTCACATTTCTCAAGATACACAAATATGACAAGTCATTGGTCCTCTCATGGAATCCAAACCCAAACAGTTAGTGTACCGAAACGTGGTACCCAATCCAATGATTATGCCGGAACGTGGCAACTGATCCCATCATCATGTCGGAACGTGGCAACCGATCCAAGTTAGTGTATCGGAACGCAACACCTGATCCATTCAACAAGCCACAATCACAATCACTAAGTACATTCTCATAATCATACAATCAAGTCATGATACATGGCATTCATCATTCATATTTCCTCGTTTACAATTAATGTGATCAATAATGCAATATTCGCATACAAACATGTATAATAATGAAGCAAGAACAAACATACATCACACAATCATAGAATCACAACCATCACCTACATCGAAACAAGCTTGAAACCCTAAGAAACTTGATCCTTCATTTTCTGGAATCGTTCCGCTTGTTCTTGGTCTACAAACAATCAATATAATACGAAAATCTATAAACAATCACTAATTACCCAGATTACTAACAATTCTAACAACCCTAGATCATATCCATGATCCCAAGTATCCAAATTAGGGCTTTTTTCACCACAAATTCCAAATCAAAACCTTTCTCCATCGATAATTACCCGTTAGATTACGTTTTACAGATCGAAAAATGGATTCGGGGAGTGAAATCTTATCTTTAGCCTCAAGAATGGTGGAAAACTGTCAAGAAAAACCTTGGATTCGTTCCTTAGCTCTCAAATTCAAAATTCACAGAATAAAATGTTTTTGGGATTTATTTACGATTTTAAGTCGCGTTTGTCCCGCCACAGCGGCCCTCACCCCTCTACAGCGACCCCGCCCTGGCGATCGAAATTACCGCCAAAGTGGCTAGCACGAAACAGTGAGATAATAAAAGAATTCCAAAACCCCCATTTCACAACACGTCTTCAACCAACGACACTCAGAAACTATTTGTTCACGCTAAGATCAATTTCGGTAGTTCTACTCGCGGAATTCAATTCTGTAAAGTCATACGGATTCCTTAACGACTTATCTAACCACTCATGTTATCAAAATCCTAATTAGATCACCCAATTGCTACTAGATTTCTCTACACTTTAATGACTTCAATTTCATCCAAATATGGACTATGTTGGGAAATCTCAAGATACTACGAAATAGTTTTTCAGCCCAAAATTTTACCCCGTTGGCTTTTCTATAATGACGGAACTCAGTCGCTACAATAGATACCAATTTACCCATCACTCGTCTACGAGTGAAAAACTTAGGGAAATAGGCTAAAGAAGGAATGAAGTAGTACCTCAATTGACGAACAATTGGGATACTTGTCTCGCATGTCCCTCTCGATTTTCCAAGTAGCTTGCTCAACTGGACGATGCTTCCATTGAACTTTCACCAACTTAATCTCTTTGGTCCTCAGCTTACGCACATCACGATCAAGAATTGCAATCAGTTTCTCCTCATATTGGAGGTCTTTGTCTAACACAATTGAGTCTCACTTAATGATATAGTCCCCGTCACCATGATACCTCTTCAAAATGGACACATGAAATACCAAATGAACTCCCGATAAATTAGGAGGTAAAGCTAATTTATACGCCATCGGCCCTACGCATTTAAGAATCTCAAAGGGACCAATGTATCGCAGACTTAGCTTACCTTTCTTGCCAAATCTCATCACCCCTTTCATGAGTGATACCTTAAGAAGAACATTCTCACCAGTCTGAAAAGCCATATCTCTTACCTTATCTTGAGCATCCTTCACTAAATCAACCCCCAAAGGTTTCACATCTCTTGCCTCGAACCATCCTATGGGTGATCTACATCCCCTCCCATAAAGTGCCTCAAATGGTTTCATATCAATGCTGGAGTGATAACTATTATTATAAGAGAATTCACACAAAGGTAAGAACTTATCCCAATGCCCTCCAAAATCAATCACATATGCCCTCAACATGTCTTATAACACTTGAATAGTCCTCTCCGACTGCCCGTCCATTTGTGGATGAAAAGTTGTACTAAAAGTGAGTTGTTGTCACGACCCGGGAGCACCCCCTAGTCGTAACCGGCGTACTCGACCTCGAAGAGGTCTAATACAAGCCTCTTAGCATTCATTCATCGCATAGACACTAAAACCATAAGGAATTTAAAACTTTCTTTACCAAGAAAACATTGCAAAAAAAAAAATAGCAAGCGGAAGACTTTCTAGACTTTATACATGATGTCTCAAACCATCTAATACCTTAGAGTACAAAATTCGGGACTAATCCCGTACACAACTTAAACAATACTAAAAAGACATAAAAGAACATATTGGGTATTGTCCTCGAATCTATGAGGACTCACCAAGTCTTCATCTTCAACACTTAGAAACCTATCAAAGCCATGACATGTCATCATCTCCAAATCCCTACACTTTAGTCCAAAAAGGGAAAGAAAGGGGTTAGCACAATTAAGTACTAAGTATGGAGACCATGCAAAAACATGCCAAAAAGGACATTTTCAAGGAAGTAAATGCTTTCATATCATTTTGATAAAACCTTCACTTCACAAGTATAAGAGACATAATACAAGTCAACATTAACATATAAGACCATAGCCAACCATACATATACTCAACATATGTCCATATACAATCCATGCTTAACTTTAAAAGAACACATGTCATTTCATTACCATAAGACCTCTACCTAATATAACCTTAAGACACACTTGAGTGAGACAAGAAGTGACCGCCCATACAACCTCTTCAAGCACACTTAAGTGTTCCCCAAGATTACCTTAGATAAGGACATTTCATTTACAACATAACTTCAATAGACCAACATTCTTTAAGAAACCATTTAGGGCACATTCATGTCACATACATTAGGATTTAGAGAAACTCACTATGACCCTCTCCAAGCCTACTCGTGCAATGTATAGGTAGCATCCCATACTACTACCTACACTTTGTAGAACCTGTCAAGAAACCATGATGAAATCTCACATGATGGGAAGTAAGCATTTAACCGACATAGACCATGAGAGCTTGTCATGGAATCCGGTGTCATGAGTCCCCACACCGAAAAGAGGTGGTCTACTTGCCTAAGGAAGACCGGTATATAGCTTAATGGATCCACTAGCTTCCTATGCGGGCACATAGTTTATGGGATAAGGTAGACGATCATTGAAACTCATGCCTAACTGTCGGGGGAGTTTCCATCTAACCAAATCCGCTCGGTGCTTAGCCTACATTCCCATAGAATAGTTCATTACTTTGACATTATCAGACATGAAAGGGTGCCATAAGCCTGCCGATTCAAGTCTCATTATTTAACACATGAAAGGGTGCCATAAGCCTGCCGATTCAAGGTACATTTAGGAAAGCTCATTAACTCCACTTGAAAGGGTGCCATGGGCCTGCCGATTCAAGTCTCATCATTAACCTTTATGGAAAGGGTGCCATAAGCCTGCCGATTCCAAGGTTCATTACTTTTCATTAATGGAAGGGTGCCATAAGCCTGCCGATCCAAGGTTCATTATAAGCATGTGTGGAAGGGTGCCATGGGCCTACCGATCCAAGGATTCAACAATCAACAATATAATCATTTATACCAGAAAAGGATGCATAAGCCCTATCAATTCAAGGTATACTTTACATTGAAGAATCCTTCATATTCTATCATCAACATTCATGAGTGTCATCAACACATCTATGAAATTTCCATACATCTCATAACTCAAGCTTTAAAGCATCGATTCATCAATTCTCCATAGTTGGACATTTTGTCAAACACCTTGAAGGCATGTAATGGAATCAAAGAGCATGGAAAATAGGGTAGTAATTATACAACCAAACCAGTGAACAACCTACAACAACACCCTTACATTCATAACGTGATCACATTATCTTCATTCACATCATACTTTCACATATAGCTTCACATAAAACTCATTCACATCATACCTTCACATATAGCTTCATATAGGACTTTACATATAGCCTCATTCATATATAATAATATAACAATACAATAACACTCATATAATACCCTTCATAGCCTCAATCATAATACATTCCATAAGTAGACACCTCCACCATAAGTGGATCACACATCAATCTATCAAGATTCTATATCAATTCTACATTAACAATGAAGTTAGGCCAACTTACCCTTTTCCAAAGCCACAATCATCATTCCTCAACTCTCCAATAATTCACAATAGATAAGCATAGCTAATAATAAAAATCAACTATTCAACTCCATTTAAGCATAATTCTATCATCATTCAATCACAAACAATAATCCCACTTCATATGCCAACTTTAGGAATTTAGGGAAAACATGGGTTCATGGGGATTTCTTTCTAAAAATCATTAATAATCATTAATAACAATATAAATCATCATTTAAAACCTTTCTTATGCAAGAACCCATGCTAGAATCGAAATAGGATTTTTTTGTGTATTTGAAAAACCTTGAAAACCTTTTGATTGGGCTCCTTGAAAGAAAGAATGATCAAGGATAAAGGATCCCCATACCTTTGCTATGATCTCCCACAAAATTTGATGAAGAAAGCTTTGAATCCAAGCCCTAGCTCCCACTTCTTCTTCTTCTTGAGTTGGAGAGAAATATTTGAGAGAGGGAATGATTTTAGGGATGGGGATGAACTAATAGTATATAGGAAATAATATATGTCATTTGGAAGAAATGGTCCAACACTTAGAAAAGTTTTTAGGCGGGTGAACAGTAAATGAACAGTAAATCGGCTTACTGGAAATGCCTTTTTCTGCCGGACCGACTTTACGAAAATAGGCATAACTTCTTCGTCCGAACTCCGAATGAGGTGAAACGAAGTGCGTTAGGTAGCTAACTCAAAGGGCTTTCCATGGATATATTATTAGCCACCCAAATAATTCGTGTGCTAGGAGATATGACCCTTCAAAGTAGACCCTCGAAAAAGGCTTCACTTGGAAATTTCGGATTTTGATACGGTTGCTCTAAAATTTGGGTTAGACCCATTTCCCACTCAATTTGACCCCCTAAACAAGAATATGAAGTCGGATTTTCAAAAAACGAAACGGATCTTTTTATAAGTAGATAAGCAAGTTTTCGGTAACTTCCGAAGCACATTTTTAAGAACTTTTTGGGTCAAATTCAAATATAATCATTTCATTAAGTTCTCGACTCCAAACTCACATGTGAGGCTCTAGTTTCACTAGTTTCGTTTTTAGGGTCGTTACAGTTGTGTACCCAATTCATCATGTAACTTCCTCTAAAACTTGGATGTGAATTGGGTACCACGGTCTGAGATGGTAGAAAGGAACACCCCATGCAACCTTACTATCTCTTTCACATATACCTTAGCCAATTGTTTGACATTATAATCTATTCTTACCAGAATAAAATGGGCTAACTTAGTCAATTTATCAACCACTACCCAAATAGAATCAAACTTCCCCAAAGTCTTGGGAAGACCAACCACAAAATCCATGGCTATCCGCTCCCACTTCCATTCCGGAATTGGCATTCTTTGAAGCAAACCTGCAGGCCTTTGGTGTTCATGCTTCACTTGTTGACAATTTTGACACTTAGCCACAAACTCTGATATATCCTTTTTCATGCCCGGCCACCAATAAATTTGCTTCAAATCTTGATACATCTTGGTCACACCCGGATGAATAGAATATCGCGAACCATAAGATTCTGCCAACAATTTTTTAATCAAGTCATCTACACTAGGAACACAGATTCTTCCTTTAAAAGTGAGCACACCTTCCACATCAAGAGTGGTCTCTTGTTCTTTACCAATCGCAATCTTCTTCTTAAGTTCATTCAAATTTTCATCCTTAAATGGTTTGGCCTTGATCTCCTCAATGAATGTGGCCCTCACTTCAATGCTAGCTAACGCCCCACCTCTTTCAGAGATGCCCAACTGTATGAATTTATACTCCAAGGTCTGGATTTCTTTAGCTAAGGGTCGCTTGGATACACTCAAGCAAGCTAAACTATCCATACTCACCGCTTATCGACTCAAAGCGTCTGCCACCACGTTAGCCTTGGTCGGATGGTATTGAATGTTCAAATCGTAATACTTGAGTAACTCCATCCACTTTCTCTATTTCAAATTCAGATCCTTTTGAGTAAACACATGCTGCAAGCTACGATGATCAGTAAACATCTCACACTTAACACCATAGAGGTAATGATGCCAGATCTTAAGAGCAAACACTATTGCTCCCAACTCCAAATCATGTGTTGGATAATTCCTTTCATGTACCTTTAATTGACACAAAGCATAAGCTATAACATTCTTATCCTGCATCAACACAGCACCCAAGCCAGAATGTGAAGCATCACAATAAATAATAAAATCTTTACCTTCAACCGGTAATGTCAGGATGGGTTCGGTGGTCAAAAGAGTCTTGAGCTTTTGGAAGCTCTCCTCACATTTTTAGGTCCATTCTAACGGTATCTCCTTTTTGGTCAAATTCGTTAAGTGGAAATAGAAGCAAAGTTCTTCATAAATCGATGATAATAGCTAGTGACCCCCACAAAACTTCTAACTTCCGTCACAGAGCTAGGCCGAACCCAATTCTTAACCGCCTCAATCTTTTGAAGATCTACCATTACCCCATCTTTTGAAACTACATGCCCTAAAAATGCAATCGAAGGCAACCAAAATTCACATTTAGAGAATTACGCATACAACCTTTGTTTCCAAGAACACCCTGAACAATACGAAGATGGTCGGCATGCTCTTCCTCGCTGTTCGAGTAGACCAAAATATCATCAATAAAGACTATGACGAAAGAATCAAGAAATGGCTTAAACACCCCATTCATTAAACTAATAAAAGTTGCAGGTGCATTAGTCAAAACAAAGGACATAACTAGAAACTCGTAGTGCCCATAGCGGGTCCTAAACGCCAGACCTTAGATCAATCTTTGAGAAAACTGATGCACCTTGCAATTGTCAAAAAGATCATCTATTCGAGGAAAAGGGTACTTGTTTTGAATAGTGACCCTATTCAATTATCGGTAATCTATACACATACTCATACTACAATCCTTCTTCGTAACAAACAAAACTGGAACACCCCATGGGGAAGCACTACGACGAATAAATCTCTTATCAAGAAGCTCTTGGAATTGAGCCTTAAGCTCTCCTAATTTCGCCGGAGCCATGCGATATAGAGGGATAGAAATGGGACGAGTACTAGGTTCTAGATCAATGCAGAAGTCTGTATCCTTATCCGGAGGCATACCAAGCAAATCATTAGGAAACACTTCTCAAAATTCTGACACCACAAGAATAGACTAAATAGATCGAGACTCAACCTCAGCATCCTGAATATGAGCCAAATAAGCCAAACAACCCTGCCCTACCAATTTTCTAGCCCGAATGGAGGATATGATCTTAGCTTTCTTAAGCTTGTACACCCCTTCCCACTCCAATTTTTCTCTTCCCGGAATTTCTAAAGTTACAGACTTAGTATTACAATTAAGCACAACATAATAGAGGGACAACCAAGTCATGCCTAAGATATGTCAAAGTCAGTCATATCCAATATCACCAAATCAGCCCAAGTCTAAAAACCCATAAACAAAATAGGACAAGCACGATAGACATGGGTGAATATGACAGACTTTCCAACTAGGGTAGAAACATGGATAGGGGCATCAAGTATATCACAAATCATACCAAAATATGAGGCAAATCGTACGGATACATACGAATAAGTAGAACCTGGATCAAATAATAGATTAGCCATCCGATCACAGACAAGAATAGTACATGTGATCACTGCGTCAGACACCTCTGCCTCATTTTTGCCAGGAAAGGCATAACACTGAGCCCTATCATCATGATGAGCGACTTCCCCCCTGTTTGCACGTTACCTCTGCCTGTGTTACCATTTACTCTACCCTCACGTCCCCGTTGATTACCTCCTCGCCCACCTTGTGGACGTCCTCTACCATTATTACCATTTCTCGCTGATACCACTGCTCTAGTCTGCTTTTGCGCGAAATCTAACACTCGTGGGTGGGGACAATCTCTCCTCATATGCCCATGTTCTCCAGAATTGTAGCAAGTACGATCAAAAGATGTTTTGTCGCCCATCGAAGGTGCGACTCCCTGGCTATCCTGAATCAAATTATGAGGTGGAGTTCCTGAGTAGTTACTTGTAGAAGCAGGCATAGCGGGCTGAATTGGCTTGGTTGCCAGTATTCCCCTTCTGGACCCCTGGAGTACGAACTTTGAAAGTTACCCAAGTTCTTGGCCCTTTTAGCCAATGCCTTAGCCTGACCGTCTCGCCTCACCCCCTCCACTTTCTTCACAAAGTCTATTACCTCATTAAAGCTCCTCCCTGCATAAGTTATATAAACAGATACTACCTACAACTCAGAGTTTAGTCCCCTAATAAATAAACGGATCCTCACCTCCTCAGTAGTCACCAATTGAGTAGCATATCTAGACAAAGCATGGACTTGGCCTCATAAGCAGCCATAGTCATACCAAATTGCTCCAAAACCATGAATTCATCCTTTTTGTGATCCCTCAAAGTCCTAGGCACATACTTCTCCAGAAACAGAGCATGAAATTGGGTCCAAGTAAGTTGAGGTAAAGCTAAAGATCTACATTCCATATAAGCTCTCCACCACTGCTTAGCCTCACCTTGAAGTTGAAAAGTCACAAACTCAACCCACCATGCTGATGGACAATTCTCAACTTATGAAGCCTCTCATAGCAGTCCAAAATAAACTCATAAGCATCCTCACTCTCATAACCAAGAAATACATGAGGCTTAAGCTTCAAAAACTTAGACAACATTTCATGCTCATTACCAAACACAACAGAACCCAACAAAGGACGGAAGAACGCATCATTACCTCCAGTCCCACCCACCTTGGGCGTAGTGATAGAAATAGGAGGATTGGCGGGAGCTTGAGTCGCCTGAATAGAAGAAAGCACTCCAAGACCAACCAACCCTTTCAGAAATGACATGATCTGTCCAACTAACACTGGGTCTATGGGAGGAACATCGATAGTCTCAGCTTGCACCTCTTCTTCTTGTCCCGCCTCCTCAACGTTTTCAACCTCGATATCCTATTCAATATCTTCGTGATGCACGGGAGGGGCCTCATTTTGGGGAAACTTTTTGA